>NC_056726.1:205512444-205687444 GCF_019279795.1 Protopterus annectens | reverse complement strand
TCAGGATGCTGAAATCATGGTTCTGTTGCTTGGACATATCTGGTGGAGCCTTGCAGTACTCTCCAGGCACGTGTGCCCACATCCTCATAGTATGTGCCATGCTACATAATATGATCCTGCGGAAACAGCTGCAGCAGGGACAAAATGGTGAAGGCCCTCACAGCCCACTGCAATTGCCAAGGCCATCACAGGCACAGAGGGATTCAGACCATGAACACCCTGTGCCAGCCCCAGTAGGCAGACGGAGGCATGCCCAATATGCCTATGCCCTGGCAAAGAGGGAACGTATAGCACATACTCTGACAATGTAGGTCTCTATGGACTGACACACCTCTCCACCTGCACACACAGTAAAATGGATGGCACACACACACGACCACCTGTAAATTGTAATGTATAGGTGGCCTACTGTGTGAATCCTACATAGGCAGCCCTCAACCATTGTACACACAAAAGCTATTGGAACAAGGAATGTTAACACCTGAACAGTACACGCACCTATCAGCATATGTTGGTACTGTGTGAATAGGTTCCTAGGTACATCGGTAGGTACACGTCCGAATGTCAGAGGCCATTCATCAATCAAGGCAAACAGTGTCTGCTGTCAACCACCACATCGAGTAACCAACTGTTGCTCAGTGGAGCAGAGCCAATTGCAGGATCCATGTGTGTAATCACTGTTCCCCACACACTCTGCATGGATTCCCTGGTGCGTTAATGAGGGGCTCCATATAATGTAATCATGGATGTAGTGGCAAAGCATGGGGTGTACCCATGACAGGTATCTGTCACCCCAGCATGCTCCACCTACGGTTGTGTGAAGGTGTAGCACATTATAGTGTGTGGCTCACTGTGACATACATACCCAATGCTGGAGCACATCCATTAAACATCACTTGGACATACCATTAATAGGTCTCATCCATATGTAAACTAACTGAGTTACCCAGTTGATCGCAGTATGGAGTAACAGCCATAGTATAGTCCACATACAAAATGCCATAACACGTGTACAAATCCCAGATGCCCAAGTGGTAAATGCAGTGACTGTCGTGCATGTTCCCGGTTCCACATCCTGCAAGGGATGTAACGTAATCCCGAAGGCACAAATAATGCATGTTGGATGCAGGTCATCAGAACATGTTTAGCACATGTTAGCGGGAATATGCGTTGCCCAGTGCTGGTAAGCATTGTTTAAATATGACTATACGGATATGCACGAAACAGGGCTAAGCTTCTCTGAATATCACACAGATCATGGTCACTGATGTCCAGAACAGGTGAAACCAGCATTATTCACCCCTGTACTAATAATGCCTGCTCTGAAGGGTTAAATGACCACTGCCAGGAGTAGAACACGCAATCATGTACCCAATCACCTAACACTAAGCTACCCAAGATGTACCAATGGCAGGTGTGTAATGTGACAGGTTCAAACACAAACATGCGGAGTCCAGGTAACAGTATACACCGACATGTAAACAATGAAAGGTGTATTCTGCCTGTCACTCTCATTGTCATATATGTATATATATATATATATATATATATATATATATATATGTATATATATATATATATATATATATATATATATATATATATATATATATATATATATATATATATATATATATATATATATATATATATATATATATTATACATATACATAATAGAGATAGAAAGGGTGATAGAGAGATATATGTTGATATATTCACCTATATATGCAAATATGTAGATAGGTCAATGACATGGACACAACCATGGAGGTACAAATAAATAGGATACTGCCAACTTTGGAATGTGTCACATACCGACATGCGTAATCACAAGGCTGAAAGACCAAAAGAACACAGTACCGGAACACTAGAACCGCATGTAATATTATCACGATATTAAGGGACATTTAGTTATCACTGCTGGTGTTGCAGTCCACGTAGGTACTGTGTTAAACTGTGTTTGTGATTGCCGTAGTCTGTGTATATGTGTGTTGAGGGTGCCGTGTGTGTTTCCGTGGGACTGTAATGTGTGTGTGTGTGTTTGCATCGTGTGACTGTTAGTGCTAACTCGGAGGTAGATCATTACGGTAGGTGTGGTTATAGCTGGCCGTAGGCATACGGTTACCACCTGTCCCACTTTAAGAGGGACAGCCCCTCCCTGGGCAGTTGTGTCCTGACAAGAAATATTAAAAAGGGCAAATGTCCGAGATTGTAGGACATAATTATGTCCCATTTAGTATGTAATAGTTGCATTAAATAGTTATGCCTGTATCTAAAAAACGTAAATGTTACATGAAACATGATAAGTAGCTAAAGTGCTACAAGAATAAGTATGTATTCAGGATAAAAGTATGTGCTATCCTGTGTACTGACTGTGGGTATGTGTCGGCCTGTAAACACTGATGTGTATCCTGCAAATGTCCCACTATGGCCATTTGATAAGGTGGCAACCCATGCCAAAGAGGTTCAGTCACCAACACAATTGCAATGAGTGCAAATATCTGTGACAGAAATACACGAGACAGCTGTCATTTAGTAACATTCCTTTACATATCGCTGTATTTACGGAGATATGGAAGTATCAACCTCACCTGCATACTATATAGAAACCAATTAACAACGGCCCAATGTATAAGCCTGTAACAACCATAGTTTCAGTCTACTAACTGATAGGTCTTCAATTAGGGAAGGAGCCCACACACATATATGGAATAAGTGGAAATGCAGTCCCCACAAACCTGTATATGCTATGTACACCCACCTACATCTCCCACACACGAAACAATAGCAATACAGACTGTAATAACATCACAAACATCCACTCACTCAATTACATCTGCAGAAGCGTTAACATACCTTGTGAGAAACACATTTGTAAAGGCGCCATGTGAAATCGTAGCTGTTGTATAATGGAACAGATGGCGATGTTACAGGTTTTGTTTGCAATAGTCCCTTATCAGACGGTTGAGATGACAGGTACACTCACATGTAGAACCACATACTCTAGCCGTCACACACAATCCACGGGGGACATGAATCCAAAATATCCATGTCTCTACAAATAGCAGTTGCAATTCCACACAACAAAACACATACAGGCCTTCTGCCCGAAGGTAGGGCAAAAGGGCAACGCCCAAGTGGAGAATTCAATTATACCCCACTGTTGCCACGTAATTGGCGAATGGAGTAGCTGCACAGCTGATGTGCATGTAATAATCTACTCAGGAACACCAATTGCCGGCAGCAAACCACATGTTACAGGTATCGACGTATATAAGGATGACTTGCCAGACATTCAAACCGTATGTTCATACCATAGAACTGTTTAAACAGTAAAGGTGTAAGAGAGATATGTACGAAAGTTCGGAACGCTAACAAGGTATGTAGAACACTTCAGTATGTTAGTGTATGTATAGCCTGTTTTGTATTAATTAAAAGTGTCTGCAATGCATAAAGTGGGAAAAGGTATTATGTAGTGATGTCTTGCTGAGCATAGTAACGCTTGTAGAAATTGTGTGTCCTGCTGTCGGCTGCAAGGTAAACATCACAGACACCACAATGGATGCTACATGAGGGCTTTAAACAGAACAATTCAACACCACCTGCCGTCAGTTGTAGGGTATGTCCAACAAGTATGTGCTATAGCAGGGGATAGTATATGTTGATATAATTGTCACAGTAGGCATGTGTATGGGCATATAACGACAATAACATACCTAAGGTGGTCCTGCTGTGCAAGTATGCTTTGCATTATGGGATAATATGTAAAATATGTGTAATGTACAGTATTGTAGATAGATATGTCAGATATTCCACACTGCATAACAGTTATATCATGCAAACAAAAGGTATCGTCTATTGGCATGTACAATATACAATAACAGGATACATATGGCTTGTAGTCACGGGACACTGTAACAGCATGATAGCTAATTGAAATGGAAGAGCTACACAATTAACCATGAACAAAGGACATGTAATAGCTTCACAGGTTCATAGTGAGGTATTATGCTGCCTGGCAAGTCTATGTGTAAGCCCAACTACAGTGTTTACACCGACAGCACCTCTCTAGGGTAGTGTCCTGTCTGGGAACAGCAGAGCCATGTGTTATCTGCACCTCTGCACTGTACAGCCACTGCAGTGATCCCTGGCGTACATGTGTGTCTCCCATCCACCAAGTGAGGTATCTCATAAACAGTGCTACTGAGTGTCCCTGACATAGGAATCATGTTCCAAAGCATGGTGAGTGTCTGGTTTGGGAATGTAACCCTCAAGAACATCCCACTCATCATTGCGTTTGTGCACATATCCATGAGCATGTTGCTCTCAGTGGTTTTTGCTTATGTCGCTTATGTGGAGTATATCCATGAATATTGTTGTGGACATGGGCCCTGTATGTTCAGCAGAGGTCACCCCTGAGTATGCAGTATGCAAATGTGTACAGTCATGGTGTCCGTAGTTCTGCTGCATACGTCAACCATCGGAGCTCAATAATCCTCATGGTGAGTTAATGTTGTGGTATGTAAAGCTGTTGCTGTTCTGTAAGGTACACCCTAAATGGGGTGTTGTACCCTTGAATGTGTGTATACGTCAGGAGTTTAGAGGTACAATGGGTGCCTTTGTTGAAGCTACAAACCCAGTACAGATAAGGGTGGCCACATAGAAGGATATCCATGCCACATTGGCAATATGGTTATCAAAGGAGTGGGTGCTACATACGTGTGTACTAAGATCCCATATAATGTCACATGTATGTAGGGGACTATCACCTATGTGATAGTCAGTGAGTGATTGGTGTAATCCAAAGAGGATGTTCATGCACCATGTGTCATGCAGCTTGAGGCCATGTTATCAACATCGGGTATCTGTCACAGTGACACCCTTATGGAGGGAGTCTGTATCAGCTGGTGGATCAATCATGGCACCTTGTATGCAGTTGTCTGGAAACCTAATCAGGGAAAGTCACTCTGTGCTAGCCTGTACCTCAGGGAAGCATAGACCGAATATGAGGGGCCCTATGACTGAGGACTGTGGTATGCCAAGTGTAACTGAAATACAGTAGGTACTACGGTATGCTACCCTCATTGTGTGGGTCCTGTCCGTGAGCCACTTTGCATAACATCCTGAGACGTAAAGGTCAATGTACAGGTGGATGTGTATGTTGTTAATACCAGAATGGAGAACGGTGCTGAAAGCCAATGAGAGGACAATGTAGGCTGTGTAGACCCCCTTACCATCATCAACTACCCTGGTAACTGCATCAAAGGAGTCTACCAGGTGTAGGAGCCATGGTCTGGCCATAACAAGTCCAACCTGGGTGGCATCAAAGGTCTGGAGCCCACCAATGTCTCTGTGAATGACTTCCATGATGATGTGCCCCATAGCCTTGCAGAACAGTCCAGTCAGGTGTATAGGGCAATAGTCCCTCTGGTTCATTGTGGTGCCACCTGTGTGGAGTGTGATAACTGTTGCTGTGTGCCATTCAGGGGCCACAATGTCTGATACAAGGCTATTAGTGAATCTGGTGGCCAAGTGGGGAGACATGTTGTTCTGAGGTTTGTGTAAATCACAGCCTGGGATGTTGGACGGTCACATGGAGTCTGTGTTCCAGGCCTTAGAGAGTGCAGGTTGGAACTGTGTAGTTGTGACTGCAGGGACCGCGCAATGTTCCTGCATGGATTATGGCCCTGTAGGGAGTGAGAGGGTGTAAAGTTAGCATTGAACCCATCCATAAGGATGTTGCCAACATCACTCGGTTCTGAAATGTTCCTGAGTAACCGTCGTATGTCAGAGCAGATGTGGGTATTGCCTTTGACTGCTGACATACCTCCATAATGCTTTGTGGTACACCCTGGAATGTGTTGCAGTAATATTTATGTAGCTAGGTTTGGAGGATGTGATAAGGGATCCCGGAGCCCTACTGAGGCTGACCAGTGAGCTACCCCACCCATGGGATTGTACTCCACTTTGTAACAGCCTCCACCTTTTGTTGTACATTATGTCCATGGAACTGGACCCCCAGAGTGGCATCCATTATCTGGTGGGTACCATCATGGCTCTGTTTGGAATAACATGATCCATGCAGTTGTGTAAGTGCTAATGAAGTGCACTGGGGTATGTTTCAGTGTTTGTATGTGCATTGTCCATCTGCATGGGTGTCATGACCTTTACTACTGCTGTCATAAGACGTCTGTAGTAGGCGTTGTACTAATCTTGTTTTGTGTATGCCGTGAAGGGTGTGGTGCCGGGATGTGGATAACAAGGGTGATTAGCATATGTTTGGAAACTACCAACGAGGGGATAACCACAGGTGTGGAACACCAGTGACATGTTGGTAATGTCCATGTCTAGGATATTGTTGGTCTTGGTGGTGGTGTGTATGGGTTGATCCAGCCGAGTGGAGGTTATGAATCCTGGACAGTGTTGGCCTAATGTGTTGGTACATGAGTAGCTATCCCAGTTAAGTGTGGGGTAGTGTCAGTCGCACATCAGTAGTACCTGTCTGAACCCTACTGTCCAGTACACCAAGAAATGAGGGCCAGTAACCGTGGGGTATGTTGTTGAATCCGTAGCATGTTACAATGTGTATAGCAGTTCTGGCCACAGTTAGTTGCATGTGGATCACCTCTGATGCATTGTGCTAACTAACCAGCCAGGAGGTGTGTACAACATAGTGAAATATGGACACACCTCAGCTGTGGGTGTTCCAGTCCAGGTTACATGACTGAAAGGTGTGGTCTGCGTGTAACCTGTCAGTGCAGGTGTGCTCTGCAGAGCCTAGAGCCAGGTCCCAGTTACTGCAGAGATATTGAAGTGGTCCATTACAAGGAGTGCCTTGCCTGTGTGTGTCAGAGATGATGTCAAGCATTGAGTCACATAACCTCATGTTTTGCTTGCCTGTTCCCATTCTGGTGGTGAATGTTATTGGAAACTGTGCAAGACAGGAAGTATAGGAGCAGCAACAGCCTTACATGTTATCTGTACTCCCAGGGCTGACAGGTGCAGATCATCTGTGCCAAAGTATCATGTTTTGTTGACCATGTCATTCAAAGCGGACAGATACTGGATGCCTGTGGATTGACTGCAGAAGCATAAGCAACTGTTGAAGTGAAACAGTCAGTTGTTGTACAGTGGTATCTAGTCTGGATGAATGCAGAATGCTCCCCAGGGCTTGGCCGATACCTTCTGGGCTACAAGACCGGAGAGCTATTGCATGTCCCTGCACATGTAGTCTGGGAAGTTACATCTCAGGGCAGTCACACTTAACATGGAGAATGACAGTCAAATTGTACCTGGTGAGGTGTGGCATGGGTGCATAGGTTATGTTGCAGAACCAGTTACCCGACAGCTAGATGTAAGCGACTATTGCCTTGTGTAGCCTGCTGAGTGGGACATCAGTGTGACCGCCTACAGAGCCAACTATGACTGATGTGTTGGGTATGTTATAACACCGTATTGTCTGTATTTGATGGGCACACATGAGTCTGTGGGCTATAAGTAATTGTTGTTGTGTTTGGTGATGGGGGCTGCCTCTGGTGCCTACACAGAGTATGGAGAGGTTCTGCAAATGTCATACTCATACTATGTGTGGCCTGTGGTGGTGGAGATCTTGTGAGGCTATGTGATGAGTGGGGTGTGTTGCAAATGTTACATGTCCCCACATGAATGTCAGGTTCAGTCTGGGTTGGTGAGAGCATT
Organism: Protopterus annectens; assembly: GCF_019279795.1. Classification (NCBI taxonomy): domain Eukaryota; kingdom Metazoa; phylum Chordata; order Ceratodontiformes; family Protopteridae; genus Protopterus; species Protopterus annectens. The sequence continues at coordinate 205,679,744 of NC_056726.1, read as the reverse complement.
ACCCCCAGCATGGCTACATATGTGCATCTCCCACAGGCTGTAGTGTCATATGTTGGGAGGTGAGCATTGATTGTGTACATGAGACAATTGCTCTATTGCCACATGTTTGCCATATTCATCATATAGACAGGCAATAGCACTGGTATGTGACAGTTGGACATGCCTGTATATTCAACCATGTCTCACAAGATATGTGAGTTACGTGTGTACAACAGCTGTTGTACTTTAAGCAAGCTGGAAATGTAAGGACAGACAGTGTACTTGTAAGAAATGAGTTGGAATGGGTGCTATAGTAATTAGTAGCTCATGAAGTGCTCACAAGTTCTGAACAAGTGCTGAGCATGAATATGCAATACAGATAGGGTGTTGGATAATATCAACCCACTGCAACCCACAAGTGGAGACGACAGTCATAATTGGAGGCACTGCACTATTACCCTGCTGAGTATGGTCTGCAAGTCTATGAACCTTTATCAACGTAAATGTTAGCAGTACAGAAGTAGATGACAGTACGTATAATTTCACACTGCATAGCATACATGTGACAGGTCATAGGACATCATCACAAATACCGTGTTCCAGCTACACTGAGTACACTAGATGTACCTTTGTATGTCACAGGAGTGTTCTACCAGTGGCCTGTTGACAGAATCAACACAACAAAAGATGTCAGAGTGACATGTGCATATCACACCAGTGGCAGCTACAGTAAAACAGGGTTAATGTTTTGTACCCCCCCCTCATTGTAGCCCATACTACACAGACAAATGGGAGGCATCTGTGTATGTAAGGATGTGAATGCCCGTGACCTAGGAGCAATAGCTGTCTCAGTATTGTGGACAACATACAGAATAGGCTTTGTGGGTGAGGTGTGTGACATATGTGCACAATCTGACAGCTGATAATAACCCTGTACCCATTAACTACCACCTAGGTAGCGGTCAACATTATGGACACTGTGTAAGGGATGGTGCTGTGCAGTTCACCTCCCTGAGTTGGTGACGTCTCCAGGGATATTAGGTAGTCATACGAGGCACCCATGTCATGACAGGGTGCCATCCATGAGCATGGAGATCATTGGACAGGCATACTCAGCACTCGGGTGACCAATATCGGATCACATATCACCTTTAAGGGGTATTGGCCATGCATGGATGGGCAATACCAGCCTTCACAATCCTCACCTCCACTATGCAGCATGCTGGCTACCTTGCATAAAGACATGCGCTACACTGTGATGTTGGACATGCTACACGTACATATCTGAAAGATATATGTCATGGACAGCCACCATCCTACTACAAGGATCGCCACATGCTGGAGAGATCCCTGTGCCATACATGTTACATACTCCCGCCATACCATGCAACCCTGTCCATCAAAGCTGCACATGTCATCTCTGTCATACATGGTGTGATGACCGCATGGTAGATGTATTATTAACTGTCTGGATCAGTAATGTGACACTGATGCACCTCATGGTGGCAAAATGGCTGTCGGATACAGCTAGGAAACCTTGCCCGTACATGCTATAGTTGATAACCATTCCTGTGAATGACGTCCAGCTAGCCATTGTCCCATGTCTATCACATGTGCAACACAGGCGATCCATGGCAGGATGTTGAACTGCTGTACAATGCCGTGTAGATGTATATGGCAAAACACATGCATGTAAAGGTTCCATGTGTATGTGTGCATTGTCACTGCTCATGTCCGTTAAAGCAGTGTATGTGTTGATATGTGACATATACACAGCATCAAGGTCAACAGCATCACTGTGGACACATCCAGGCATGTGCTGATAGGTAAGAACACCAGTACAGGCAAACAGACATGCCCACATCAACACAGCATTCACATGTAGTATGAACAATGTAAAGAGGTGACACACATATATGGTGATGATATCCAATGCATAACGGGTGTTACATATGTGTGACACAAACATGTCAGTCGTGTCAGTGTCATGATGATTTGCAAAGATAACTGTGCAGATTTACTAGATTTAATACAAATGTATGTGCAGCGGTATCTCTGTACATCTCTGTGATACTGTGACCTGTCACCATCATTATGTCTTCCAGATATTGCCTCATTCACGCCTGCCAGCATACAGCCGCCAGGAGGACGATGTCCTCATCCTGTACCTCCATGAGAACTACGAGTTGTTGTTCAGCCATGTGCCACAGCATGCCCAGCAGCATGACGACCTGTGGCAGGACCTTCGCAGGAGGGTTAATGATGTGGGTGGCCATAACCGCACCTACCAGCAGATGCGCAGACACTGCATGGACTTGATACGACATGCGAAACAGAGTGCCATTGTAATTGCCAGGGAGCAAGGTGGAGCAGGTGGTGGGCCACCAACCCAGCCCCCACTCACACACACTGAGGAGTTACTGGCCAGCCTGGGGACACCCTCAGAACAGCATCCGCAAACACTAGCTGCCATCGTGGAGGTGGGTGTCTCCCAACCAATGAGCCTGGAGTTGCCTGGTAAGTCACTACTGCACATATGACTATTATATCCCATTTAGTTGCATGTGTCACTGTACAATATGTAATGTAACATCATATGCAAGGTATGTTTACACATGCTGCATACTACAGTATGTTACCCTGTGTATGCACACATGTGCATACTATATGCTATTGTACAGGCAAATGTGTTAACATGCACAGTGCACCCTGTGGCTGTCATACAGTCATGGATAATGTTCAAACTGCTGTGTCACCCCTATACAGGTACCTCTGGCATGCCAAACAGACATCAGTCCATTGCAGGTGAGACTGTCATCAGTATCAGGCATGTTAATGCATATATCTATTCACCATGTGGCCAGTTAACACATGTACACATGATGTATGGTCCAGTCATGATATACAGGTCGCATCTCCCATCATTCACACTGGCTACCCATGTGCAATATATACAAACAAAATGAAACACCAACATGAAACCACAGTATCTGTCATTGCTACATGTGTGGACAGCTGTGCATACAATGGTGGAGGTGTTGTTCAATGTAGGCATATGTACTATACACTGGAACAACACATGTGTGGTACGCAAACAGTACCACACAGTGAGCTGGGATATGGGCAGCCCACAGGAGTCACCATTGTGTTATATGCCCCTGCAATGGGTGCACACATTGTGATGTGCCATCTGACATGTCCCAGACATGTAGTGTTCTGGCTGCAATATTGTCACACTATCCCATAATACATACCCCACATACCAAACATACAACCCGTTGTCTGCATAGCCCTGTGGACGGAGACATATCTGACATCTATGGGTGTATGTCATATGAGACTACACAGACATGTGGGATAGACGGCCATCACAAACATCTGGCCAACACATGTTCACACATGGCCATGGGGGATGGCCAGAGACATGTAGCCACACAGTAGATATGATGTGTATACACCCTGTTGCACATTGTCCACACATGGTCCAACTATAGCCTTAGTTGACTGATTATACAGTTGATGTGGTACACGGCACATCCTAAAAGCCTGTGCACAGCTAGTAGAGGTGTCACGTAAGTCAACCATATAAGATGTGTTGAACATCATGACTGTGTCATAGCATGACAGTAGTCACCTGTACAGCTTCCACAGACATTATCGCCACATCAGACCACAGATACCGTACATTTCCCTAGCTGCTGTAGGGCATCACCATCAGCCGTGCACCTCGTGTGTGTGGTACATCAATGTCATGTGGGACATGGTGTATTGACAAGTATGCCATGTGTGGACATGGTTTCCAGGCAGCTAAGACTCTGTAGTAGTTGTGCAGGGGTGTCATCCGTAGGTCTTCCAGTGACCTGTCACATGACACAGCATGGTTTGGTGTGTATACACCTCAGCAATGTGGGTCACAATCCACAGTTATATCATATGTGATATATCTGATGTTAGTGTCCCCACAGATACTAGCAATGATGAACATATGCATGAGGTACAGGCAGGGTTGTCAGGGGCTGAATCTGTGCCAATGGTTGTCATCCCAGCTATGTCCCCCTCTTCCCCGCACACAGTTCTCATGCCAACACATACCCCATCACCAGTGGCCATAGAGGAAGGACAGTCAGCGTGTGTTAGCTTGGAATAGGAATGTGTGGTGGCTACAGAAGGTGTGTCTCCACACCATGGTGTCAGTGTAATGACTGCAGATGTGCCACACAGGCACGTGGCCAGTGCTGCTCATAGGAGGACCTCTGGCAGACATGCACATGCAGGACAGAGCGCAGCAGCTGGTGTCACCAGACACATGTTCCAGACTGTAATGGCAGCACAGGCACGTGCTGAATGGCAGAACAGAGAAGGGCAGAGGCTTCAGATGGCTGCTATCCGTACGCTAAATGACAACATCCAGGCATTGGCAAATGCTCAACAGCCGATTGCTGATGTTCTGGACAGGCGATTGGATGACATGGTTGGAATCCTTGACTGTGGCATGGCAATCCGCGAGCATGAGCTGTCTGTGCTGGAACATCTGGTAGGAGTGAGGCATAGGCCATGTGGACGTAGGCCAGCTGCACCACCTAGTGCAGGTCAACGTGATCAAGACACCTCACATGCCCACTCCCAAAGTGCTGGTAGCAGTAGCAGTGCAGCTGGTGCTGCGCTGTCCACACCAGAACACAGCAGGCCACATGGACGTGGCCCTGGACATTCCCAGTGGGGACACGGTTCCAGTGGACATGTGTCATCGGACAGTAGCCAATCTGTACCTCCGCCTGGTAGTGCCCGTGCAATCCCTGGCAGGCACAGGTCACATGGCTGTGGCCAGACACAGTGAGCTGTACATCCTGGTCTGTACAATCTGGAGCTGTCAATAATACCCCTGTGTAGGCCTGACAAAAGGCAGAACTGTGTGCACTCATACACGCACACAGCAAAAACATCTGTAGGGCACCGCAACACCCACATGCATAACTACCACACATGTCCAATCAGATCACCGGCCCTTACCCACACACATGATGTCATCCACTGGTGCAGCCTATGCCCCTGGCAAACATTATCACCCTGTGCATATGATGATGCCTGTGCCACATCCCTGTCATCCACACCATCAGTGCAGAGACATGCTCAAATGGTCTGATGCACAGGGTGAACAGAATAGTGAGAGAAGTGTATATTACATTAGTTGTGTACTGTTGACATGCACCAGACATACCATGTAGTACAGGTTTATAATACATTGTTATATGTTCACAGTATGTGTCTTGGTAACAACAGTAACAGCATGTTGGTAATGATGCCCTGGTTCCCTCCTTATGGTCTACTTGCATGTGCCAACAAGTAGCAGTGTTTGCAGTTTCCCATGTGTAAATGTGGAGTACTCACAGGTATGTTGACATGGTGCAGGGGGTTTACACAGCGGTCTGGCCGATGATAACATTAGAGGCCACTTGATAGCATGAGGCCTCACTGTGTAGCAATAATACCCTGTCACATTACAGGATGAGAACACACACAGACATACACAGAAACACACAGTAACATGCCCACACTGACCGGGTCAACAACAATATAACGCACACTCGATAGTGTTGAGGTGAGGACCCCTGCCTATGTGGTAATCACCCTCACAGTACTGTGCACCAACACGATGCAACACAGAGAATGAACATGTACAGGTAGCCAGTAAGCCTGAGACCAATGGCATCAACAGGGTAGTAGACTGCATCACCATGAGGGGTTAGGGATCCTGTCTGTTCTGTATGGTAGCATACACCCTCAGTCCATGCACCAGACAGCCATACATACATACACACACACACACACACACACACACACACACACACACACACACACACACACACACACACACATACACTGGAGTCCACAAATGTCATTCACATACGGATAGCTGACATGTGTGTGATACACACACCACCCCTGCCTACGTCATGCTTTCCACACTGCAGTATGTACAGATCTCTACAACAGTGTACAGGGGTGTGTAACAATTGGGATGTATTCCCCACCATATGTGGCATATATGGTCACACAAGCAAACACACATGGCAGTACTGTGAATGATACACCTGCTATATGATGATACGTCTGACAGACGTAGCAGTATTGGCCACATTATGTGTACAACGCTACCCGTCGGCAATTGTGCTGCTACATGCACACGGGAGGATGTAAGTGTTACAGGTGTCAAGTGACTTACAGTCAGTAACACCCGACCGCTGTGTAGGTTTTATGTCTTCACCGTCAAGTAACAGTAACATAGCGTACTGTTTGCACATGTAATGGTAGGATGGCTTGTGACACACCTGCGAGCCATCCCCAGCAAACATCCATCTGCAAAGGTGGATCACCACTTTATGTACACACATCCATCCATACCTGATGTACATCCTACCGTACTGTCAGTATTTCACCATATACAGGTGTCAGTGATGGGGCTGCAGTGCAACTGCATGTTGTAGTTAGGCACAGATGAATTACATACATCAGCTACTGCACATCCATGGTAGCTGCATGCACACCACTACATGTACATGTGTGTTGGTCCTACATGCCTGTCATGTAGCCATGTTTGTATGCATTGCAATTGGTGGACATGTGTGATGACATACATAACACATGGACTGTTGTATGATATGATGGGTGTCATGGGTTACTAGTACAGAGGGAATGTTTCCTCGGTCAACATTGCTACCTCATGTACTGTTAGCATTCAACAGCCATGGACCTACCTTCCATGTGCATGCATGTGATTGCTGTAGCCACTTGTCTGCATGGAGGACAGCAAAAGCTATGCTATGTACATATGTGTTGTGTGTGTGTGTTTGTGTGTGTGTGTGCGTGTGTTTGTGTGTGTGTGGTCCATGCACATATTCACTGTGATTAAATGCATGTCATATCAAAACATGTGTGTTCTTTGGTGTACAGCGACAGTCATCTGTCACAGCTGTGTAAGACCCAGAGCCCCTGTTATGTGTAGAGCAGACCTGGTTATGTATAGTGGTATCATTGCATTGCATAACACATGATGGAACCCTGTCAGTACATGTGTAGTCTGCACAGTTGCTGTAGACCTATGTACAGTCTACTGGTCATGAGTCACACGGTGTTGTGGTAATATATGGATGTGTGTTGCTGGTCCAAGGACATGGTGATGTCTGAGGGCTACATAGTAGAATGCGGCATTTACCTCTGTGATCTGCACCTGAGACATCTGTGATGGCTCTTGAGTGTGTACTAGTCAGTACATGTGAGTGGCCTTCATGTACGTGGGGACAGTAACACCATAATGTGCCCTTCCATGTTTAGAATCCGTGTGCATGCAAGACAGCCCTTTGCTACTGCTAAGTGTGTGAACATGCCCAGTACGCCGTTGTGTAGATGGACACACAGTACATTCCAAACTATGCCCTTCCGTGTTTAGAATCCGTGTGCATGCAAGACAGCCCTCTGCAACTGCTAAGTGTGTGAGCATGCCCAGTATGCCGTTGTGTATATGGACACACAGTACATTCCAAACTGTGCCTTTCCATGTTTAGAATCTGTGTGCATGCAAGATAGCCCTTCACTTCTACTAAGTGTGTGAGCATGCCCAGTACGCCGTTGTGTAGATGGACACACAGTACATTCCAAATGGATGTGTGATACTAAGTGTGTGAGCATGCCCAGTGACACCTTGTATCGGTGATGTGCCTCTGTGTATGGGCATGGCCATTGACATCCTGTATAGCGATGGTGGTCATCCAGGGAACAGATGTCCATACCCCACGTCAGGATGGATGCCTACATTGAACACACTGGTTGACTGTCTTGAAGGGTGTGCTGTTTGTGGCACATCTCGTATGTATGTAGTGTTGTAATAGTGCTCCGTAGATAGGCAATTGTCCCACTCACACCACTGCCGTGTGTTTGTCTATGTCTACCTTGGGACAGTAATATGCTTTTAGACTACTCACTTTCTATACATTCCCTATCGGCGTCTTTGCCTTTGCGGATGATGTCATCCAACTAGAAGTATGCCTCTGGGAGTGCTGTGTACCAGTAATCTCGGTAGTGCATTCTGTAACTGCGTAATGCTGTAGTGTGATAAGATAGTTAGATGTATGTTCGACTCCCAGCCCTGCTAAGTGTGTGTGTGTTTCCAGCTACCTGGGGACAGAGTAATGCTTTTAGATGGCTCACTCCACATACATTCCCAATCGGCGTCTTTGCCTTTGCGGATGATGTCATCCACTTAGAAGTATGCCTCTGGGAGTGCTGTGTGCCAGTAATCTCAATAGCACGTTCTGTAACTGCGTAAAGCTGTAGTGTGATAAGGTAGTTAGGTGTATGTTCAACTCCCAGCCCTGCCAAATGTGTGTGTGTGTGTGTTTCTGGCTGCCTTGGGATAGAGTAATGCTTTTAGATGTCTCACTCCACATACATTGCCTATCGGCGTCTTTGCCTTTGCGGATGATGTCATCCACCTAGAAATATGCCTCTGGGAGTACTGTGTACCAGTAATCTCGATAGCGCATTCTGTAACTGCGTAATGCTGTAGTGTGATAAGGTAGTTAGGTGTATGTTTGACTCCTAGCCCTGCCAAGTGTGTGTGTTTCCGGCTGCCTGGGGACAGAGTAATGCTTTTAGACGTCTCAATCTACATACATTCCCTATCGGCGTCTTTGTCTTTGCGGATGATGTCATTCACCTAGAAATATGCCTCTGGGAGTGCTGTGTACCAGTAATCTCCATAGCACATTCTGTAACTGAGTAATGCTGTAATATGATAAGGTAGTTAGATGTATGTTCGACTCCCAGCCCTGCCAAGTGTGTGTCTGCATGTGTGTGTTTCCAGCTGCCTGGGTACAGAGTAATGCTTTTAGATGGCTCACTCCCCATACATTCCCTATCGGCATCTTTGCCTTTGAGGATGATGTCATCCATCTAGATGTATGCCTGTGGGAGTGCGGTGATGCTGGAACTCGGTAGCACATTCTGTTACTGCATAATGCGGTAGTGTGGTAGACTAGACAGGTAGATGCTCGATTCCAAGGCATGGCAGGTGTGTGTGTGTTTGGCAGTTATACCATATGTGTTGGTATCTATGGGTGGCTAGCTGCGGGATGTGTTCATTGTGTTTTGTTGCTGACCTATATAGTGTCCACAGCCCGCATATTCTGCCAAGACACTGTGTTGTCAACACATACATTCGCCAATAGGTCTGGTGAGTAATTGTCAGCAGCCCTACTCTTACCCTTGATATGGTCTGACCCGTGTGACGCAACATAACACACGTGCCTTGATAGTAACAACACTACATGATGCAGGTGGCACATGTTGTTTCCTTTTCATTCCTGTCTAATGCATTGTTGTCATGTGGTCCGCTGTTGTGATATAAATGCCATATCTACATATGTGTGTAAATGTATATGTGTGTGTATATATATATATATATATATATATATATATATATATATATATATATATATATATATATATATATATATATATATATAGATATATATATGTCCATGTATATATGTATACAAATACAAATAATATATATGATATACATAGATGTAGAGGTGGACATAGATGTGAACATATATGTCTGTGGACATCAGCACTATTGAATGTTTGTGCAGGATGATCTGTACGTGATAACCTGGGATCTATCTATATCTGCCATGGCGTGGTGGTAATGCACATCGTTTGTAGTGTGCAGGGCCACGGGTTGTAGATGTGTAGACACCGGTTATTTTGTTGCTGGGAAGACCATGGGACATAAAATATGGTGATAGTAAGGCACCTGTTGCCAGTTGTGTATGGATCTGAGTGACACTGAGCAGTGGTTATTAATTTGGAGGTTCGGTATGGGTCATATAACTATTCAGTAGAAGACTATACTATGCAGATGAGGTTGACTATAGTGTATCACATTTATCACCAGGGTGTGCTGCTGGTCCCTGGAGTGTATGTGTGTAGTCAGCCGGGTGCAGGTCTCGAATATAGTTGACAGCATGGGGGGGGGTCAGGCATACTGTATGTACATTGCAGAACTGTGCCTCGGGAGTGCTCCTGCCTTAGCACACCTAAGCTAGGGGTGTGTCTATACCTGCCTGGTGACATTGGGAGGGATGACAGCAGTGGTGGGGTAGTAAGGGTGTACAGGCTGCATAAACAGGTGTTGATCAGCACAATCAGCAGATGACATGGCCAGCCTGCACATGAACAGTACATTAATGCGAGCAAGCAGCATACACACAGGTTTCATCTGCACTCTACACCACTGGTGTATACCTGCAGGGACATTTCATGACACAGTCCAACCAAATGACACGGGCTGCAGCAGGCAACATATACCAACATGTGTGGGAGGCTGGGGCAGTGAGGATGTGTATGCTGCCGAACAACCCTTACTGGGGTGACATAAGACTTTATAGACTGAGGGCGACTTACCAGGGGCTACATGGGCTGGGGATGTTGAAGCACTATGGGGTGGACAGAGACTTCCTACAGCAGCTTGTTGACCTGTGCCTGCCACACCTGACACATCAAACAGGCCGAGGGAAACACATCATAGTGGATACCATGGTATGTGTTGGCCTAGGTGTACTAGCCACAGGTACCTCACACAGCACAACTGGGGATATCATGGGTATCTCACAGGCATCTGCATCCAGAGTATTGCACCAGTTCACAGATGCCATGTCAACACATGGTAGTGAGCACGTACATGTCCTCAACACACGTGATTAGTAGACCAGCAATATGCATCTGTTCAACCACATGGATGACTACCCTGGGGTACTGGGTGCTATAGCCTGCACACACATACACATCGTAGCACCACCCGGTAAGTGGGGTAGGGCCTACAGTCACTGCAGGGGCATACCCTCCAACAGCTAGGTCATATGCGATGGCCAGGGCATGAGATTGAATGTGTGTGCTGTCTGCCCTGGAAGCTATGATGTGTCCGATATATGGCTTCTGACACAGCTGTAGCACACCAATGCCAATATGGACATCCCCTACAGTCTGCTAGTGGGGGATGCTGGGTAAACACTGGTGTCGTGGCTGATGACACCCATCAGCAATGCACACACACCTGAACACTCACACCATACTGAGGTGGATGCACAGGCAAGACATATACTTGTGCATGTGTTTGGGATGCTCAGTTCACAGTTCTGGTATCCGGACACATCCGTTGGAGCTCTGCAGTATTCACAAGCTACATGCATACAAGTTGTTATGGTATTTGCTATGCTACACAATCTTATCCTGCAGTAACAGTTGCAGCAGGAACAGCATGGAGCAGGGCCACACAGCCCACCACCACTGCCAAGGCCTGTACAGGCACAGTGTGACTTGGTGAAGGAACTACCTGAGCAGGGCACAGTCAGCGAAAGCCCGTGCACAGTATGACCTGCCCTTGGCAAGGAGGCAACACAAGGCATATGCACTGACACAGTAGGTACCCACGGATTTCCCCTCTCTGACCCGCACACAGTACAATGGATGCCAAACATGAGAGTACCTATGCTCGGCCATGTATAGGAGGTGCACTGTGTGCATCCGACATAGGCAGCACTCCAGCACCGTTCTCAAGTCCAGAACACACCCAGGGTATGTCTATTGACCTAACAAGTGGCAGTTGTATTAGAATATGCAGTTACCCATTGCTATGGTATGTATGTGAGCATACAAGTGACTGTGGTAGCTAAATGTTAGGCCAGCAGACAGTACACATTCATAGTGGCACCATGACCTCTGTAGCACATACGGGGGTCACAATGGTAGCCTGTAGTACACAGGGTGTCCTAACCCACTGCAGATTATGGGCTGACCATCATGTGTGTCTGTATAGCCCACACACATTCCATGCAGCTCGACAGATGTGGACCAATACAGACAAATGATATACGATGGCCTATGGATATGCCCAATGAATGACCCCAATCCCCTAAGACACACACAGACGACAGCAGGCCAGGCAGTTTGATGTAGGTTGTGTAAGCTAGGATGTCCAACACCACTGTGCTGGTAATTAAAGCTGGGAACTGATGTACCCTGGTATCCCTCCAACCAGCAATTTAGGTAGGTCCACACACTGACATGGAGCACCCGGCATACCAGTACAGTAGCGACAGATGTGTACAACTGTTGGCTGTGCCCCCCATCAAACCTACACATGTGAGAGTCATGTGCGCCACCCACGGTGCTGTGTAGGACTGTGGTTGTGGTTGGATGTCCCCCCACGCGATGCAGACATGTAGCAACTGTCAATGCCACATAACCATTAGCTACCCTGCAGACACAGCATGACACCTGTCTGCGTAGAATGGAGGGGTCAGCAACACAGTACTAACTATCTGGACATATGACACATGCAATACAGTTGACCATACTTGGCATGCTCACACACATGACGGTATGACGGTAATGTCGGTCGACAACATGCGTAACAGTCATACTGGGCATGCTCACACACTGAAACACAGGATGGCCAGGCATGCATACACCAGTGGTCTGGACATATCTGCCAGTACATTGCTATACTGTTGGATGTCTGCGCTGTATGGTGTGTGTGTGGTCTATTGTCTGTACATATGCCATGGTCTATTGTTAATTCACATGAGCTATGTGCTCAGGGTACTTCTACCATCACGTGTATAGGGCAGTTCTTTGTTTGCAGACAGGCCGACGCCTTTGGATACAGACTGGGTAAGGCACATTCCAGCAGGTGGGAGCAGTTGTGCGTGGGTTTGCACAGTGTTAAGCACTGCTGACCTCTGGTCACAGCACCTTTTACACATTTAGACTCCACATTTCTTTGACAGTGCACTACTGGCATACTGGTAGACAAAAAGCCTTACAGCCACTCGCTCACCGACATTTCCGCTTACATTTGTCACTCACACTGGGTGTGTGCGATCCCTTGTGATGCATATTACATCAGACAACATGACCACAGTATCGGGTATGTGTAACCATTTTGTGATGGCAGGCGTTCGACTGTACGGACTCGGCGGCCTGTCTGGTGATGTAATCATATTATATGCGTGTTCCTCATACGATCTGCTCCCATCTGCCTGATACATGGGAACCGATACTCTGCAATGCTGACATGTGACTTGAGTTTGTTAACGCAGCTGTCTGCCGAGTTATGCTAATGCATACCTATTGCACGTTGTCCACCTTTCAGATTGCACGACGGGAGACTGTAGGTGTGACACCTTTCCCACTTTGCATGGGACAGTCCCTCATCATGCATATCTCATGTGACAATACCAGAACTCTCCACCAATCGGGGACACATTTCTACAGAATCAGGGACAGGTCAAGAAAAATCAGGGACTCTTTTATAAAAGTAGTGCTATTAACTTGAAACATTGACAGAATCAGAGCATATGACTTAATACACATATTCTGAATTAACAGTTGTTTATAACTCTTACTTATTGTCATTAGTCAGTAAGTGTAATTCACCACCTTTCCTTCAACAGCCACTAATTTTAGGAGGGATTAAGAGGGACAGAGTTAAACTTTCAGTCAAACTCAGGGACGTACCTGACATTCAGGGACAGTTGAGTGGTATGGACAATACTCTAGCCATTGCAACTGTCCAGATTAGGGGACATTCTCATGTTGTACATGTCTGTACTGGTTGCTTGTTACAGGTCTTGTATACCTGACATGTCGATATGTCATATGTAGTAGCATAAGCAACTTTACTGCTGCTAGACTACACTTTGATTTGTTCTGATATGTATATTTCTGTACTATGCATGGGTGTAGGTATGTTCTGCCCTGGTACATCTGACATTTCTACAGAGCAGGTTCCACTTTGGCCATTCAGAATGGTGGTGGCCCTATAGACCCTATATGTTGAGCTATCACATGTGTCAAGGCAACACATACCCACAGTCAGTAGTAAACGGACGACTTCCACGGTTTGCATACGTTAAGGTTATTCATGTAGCATTATAATTGATAATACTGTTTCCTATTACATGCAGCTGTTACTGATACAACAAATTGATGTCTGACACCACTACACACACTATATAGCCTCCATTACTGAACTCACAGGCCATGTGCCATAATTGTCATTTTGCAGGACACAACTGCCCAGACGGGTGTGTCCCTCGCAAGGCGTACAGGTGTTGAACCTCTTCTATTATGCTATTATCTACCTAAGGTGGTCAGCAAATTATGCACTTTCCATCAGTAGCAGAACTCACATACCAATGGGTGTGAATGAACACTGTATCAGGAACAATGCATAACACCCTGTGGGACACATTTAGATGATAGGTTCTATTAACCAGACACATTCACAGTCACAGAGCATATGTGTTCATTCACGTTTGTCGAGGTACATGCTGTTTATGACTCATACATGTTGTCATCTGTCATTACCTGTATTCCGCCACCTGTTCACCTAATATCACTAGTTCTGGAAGTGTTTAGTTGGACTTTGTTACATTCTGATAGATAACTATGGACGTCCATGCTAATTGGGTACACGGCATTGATTTGGTCTCTATGTATTCCCCCGATGGTTTACAGACTATCCGGTAGATGTGTTCTTCAGGTTTGGGAGGTGTAGGCATATGCTATGCCCACATAGGAATACTAATGACTTCCACTGGGCGGGCCTACTACATCTCTGCCAACCAGCACCTGCACACTTAAGCCCATTAATGCATACCCATGGTCCACCTACCTAGTACCCCTCTACAGCAGTCATGACAAATACTTACTGCAAGCACAGCTTGGGTATGAGCACACCCCTACACATTGCCCACTCTCCCCCTCTCGGGACACATGTCGTATGTTTTGTCAACCCATGTATTATCACACTTGCACAACCTACTGTTCCATGTACACCTACATTCTGCTCGTATTGGTGTCAGCAGATTCACACATACCCTGAATTTTTGGGGTCCCGCAAGGGACACTGTTATCCATGTTTAAAGTGTAGACCTTGTAGAACTCTCCCACTGCTACTTTCCTACCGGTGTTTTGGACAGCAGCAGTGTATTGATCTGTATTGCCTGTCTGTATGTCTGCCCGGCCTAGCTGGGCGATGTGGGGGGTACAATGTTTATTTATTGGACCTCCCAGTCATATATGCCCGGGCTGTAAATATGTTACCCCTAATTGCTGTGAAGTAACCTATTTATGAACATGTGTATATCTACACTGACATATATATTTTGTTTTGTGTGTATGTATATATATCACTACCTGTTGTTTGTGTATATATATCTAGTATATCCTTGTGTGTGTGTATATATATATATATATATATATATATCCGTATGAATATATATGTGTATGTAAATTAATATAGATATATGTATATATATACGTTTTTATCTATATATACATCTGTGTGTCCGTTAACCTATACATTTCCTGGACATGGACACTTACACATGCGCATTGGGTTTTATCTCTGCTTCAACAGCATACTATTGCCTTAGTCATTATGACACCGACACTTCACTCCGGTGAACTTGTGCTCAGTATATTGCATGTTATACAGCGGACAGATGTCGCACGTTTTTCATGTCTGGTGTGCCGCTGCTAACTGGGATGTGATACAGTGTCATTCGACCTATTACTCGTATGCGCAGCCTATTATTCCTGCTACTGTGTTTGTTTCTGTGCACATTCATATTATTACTGTTGATAGGATGTGTGTTTGTGTTACTGTGACTGTACGTCAACATATTGTTATCTTCATGTAGTTGCGTCTTTCTGCTTTTCCCAGTTTGGGGTTGTCAAGCAGAACTCCGTTCCGCTCATGGGTAGCGTATAGGTTTTACGTGCCGGGCTGCCAGCCCTGACGCACAACGTCCGACAACGATACGCCCATTCACGCATGTCTCCATGCAAACGATGCTCTATCTGGGAATCACACCTATGTACTAGCTGACCTCCACGGGCCGCTCCATTGCAGCCGGCGCAATATACCCTAGCACTCCTGTGTCCATAATCGCATATCCATAGTTTCTCCTGCACACCCTTGTTGAGTTTCCATGCATAACAGCCATTATACACCTGATATCGCAGCCATGACACACCTTTACACATTGCCCTCTAATGAGCGTTGGGGCCCTACACACATTTTGTACCACCTCATGTATTCACAGGCTCACCATCCATTCATATTTGCACATACGTGCCTTTCCTGGTGTTATGGATTACGAACGATTTGCGGGTTACAAGTGTAGGTGGTCGCAACATGTACTACATTACATCTGTTTACAATGTTGACGTAGCACTTCAGTGATGTTATGGCCACTGGTATAACCCTGCCTCTGGTGTGAAGAGCGGTGCTCTACTCACACTTGAGTAAGCTTTATGTGACATACGCTGCGAGCACATCATAATTCCTTACTTGCTCTGGATTCCCTTCACAACCCTTATGTTTGCTTTCGTCTTTCGGCATTCCTTACATATCTATATCTAGATATATATATATATATATATATATATATATATATATATATATATATATATATATATATATATATATATATATATATATATATATATATATATATATATATATATATATATATATATATATATATATATATATATATATATATATATATATATATATATATATATATATATTTATATATATGTCTATATGTAGATAAATATATAGATATATAATTGCATATTTCTGTTATGTCTGTGGATATTTATCTATACACACATCTATCTATCTATATATATAAAAGTTACAGCTGTACAAGACAACATACATTTGCTATGCTAATAGCTGCATACACCCACACAGGCGCACTTGCATCTTCTTATTCTGAGTTACATATGTTTACAGGCACTTCTTTGGGATTACATGTGCCTTATTCCTTATGAAAGTACCACTTTGATGGAATCCGGTTAACGGACCCATGCGAACGCGGTCACCTTTACATGTATAAATGTTGGCTTTACAGCACAGAGGCATTCATTACATAATTAATATGTGCTATAGTCGTACTTGAACCGGGAATGCCTTTACGTTGGTTGGATGCTGTAACCACTACACTATTGGTGTTCTGGCTCATTTATACGTATACCCATGGTTCATAGCTACTCTGACATATGCCTCACAGTTTCCCTTACACAGCAGGCATCCATTCTCCTGCTGGGAAAACTGCAGTACTACAATTAGGACATTCCCTGTTTCCTACTGCTCTGGACCCATGCTGCAAGTTTACTCACTCCAAGGATATTCAGAACTCCTACGCTTATAGTCCTCGCACATACGCGTGTTTGATTGGCAGGGTGTTCATGTGCTGGTCTGGGTTTAGCCTTGGCTGACTGGTGACTAGACCTGCCCTGGCACTGTTCAAAGATCAGATGTAGCACATGGACAGAGTTAGTCCAGATTTTAACATTCTACCTGTGTTTACAGACGCAGGTTTTTGGGCATCTCTGACCACATTATTGGGTCGGCACTACATAATTTAGGGCAAGGAGTGGTTCCACTACATAATGCAGGTTGGGTGGTGGTTTCCACGTGTTTCCCTTCCCATTTGACTATTTCATTCATTTATAGATACAATGAATATTATTCTGGACATCTGTTATAAATTCACTACAGGTATGCAATAGTCCTGTCAACAGATGTGACAGTTGGTTGGTGTACTTATGTGTATGGACCTCTGTGATACTTGGGGACTTGTTTCTACAGTTACAGGGACAAGGCTATGACAACTCAGGAATAATTACGGATACTTCTACCATATTAGTACTATTAACTTGGAACGTGTTGACAGATTCGTAATACTGCTAATTTTCTGCAGTTAAATGCATCTATTACTCTTCATTGTTGTAAGTAGTCATTCTCATTCAACACCTTTCCCCCAAAGGTCACTGGCTTTGTGAGTGGTTAAGAGGCTGGCCAGTTATTGTGCGAATGCTCTGACCATTGGTAGCGTTGACATTGTCATATGTACAGGCTGGGATGTATTCTGGGGACTAGGGTTGCCACCTTTTCAAATGGCCAATTTGGGACATTTTTGGAGCACACATCAGATTTTACAAGCCGACACATACCCACGGTCAGTACAAAGGATAGAAATTTACTTATTTGCCTACATAAAAGCCTATTGTTGTAGTGGTTTAGTTGCTTATTCTGTTTCTTGTAACATTTAGGTATTTTAGATACTGAAATAATTATTTTCTGCAACTATTACCAACATATGGAACATAATTATGTCCTACAATCTCAGGACATCTGCCATTTGTAATGTATTTTGTCAGGACACAACTGTCCAAAGAGGGACTGTCCCTCGCAAAGTGGGACAGATGGTAACCCTACTGCAGACACCAGATTGTTTGGGCCAACACATAGCCACGGTCAGTGCAGGTTTAGAACATTCATTTGTTTCCTAGCTGTGAGCCTTATACCTTTGGCACTTTTGTTGTTTGCCTGTTTCTTCTATGAATTACGTTTATTCTATCCTGATGTGACCACTTTAGGCAACTGTTACTTGCAGTATGGTACATAGTTATTTCCTACAAACACAGGACATTTGGCATTGTATCATTGTTGGTCAGGTCACACCTACACACACATTAATTGTCCCTCACACAGTGGATCAGGGGGTATCCTGTTTATGTCAGTGCCTTCATCACCCTTATACCATGTGCCACTATGCAAATGTGTGCAATATATTCTCTCGCTTATTCGTGTCGGGACACGCAAGGCCACGGGCAGGTGTTTGATCCTGGGTAGTAGGTTCTGCATGACCATCTAGGGCTGGACAGTGTCGTGCACCACCACTGCACATTCCAACTTGTGTCCAGATATCTACAGGACTGGACTTCGTGTTTTCATACCCATTCTAATGTTTACACAGGTTACTTATCCCATGAGGGATATCCCAAAAATTGAACAAGACCAAAACAAGACAAATACCGAACATTTTTCTGGCGTTATGAAAATGTGCTGGGGGTTTTACATGCAAGGGATACATAGTTTGCAATCCTGAAACTGCCTGGGGTGACACTACCTACTACATATGAGTAGTGGTCACTATGTGTAGATGTGGCTGCACCAAACCAGTAGGCCAAGTATGGCTGGATTTGGTGGATGTTCAGGTATGGGAGTGGGTTGTGTGCTGTGGAGGGGATGCTGGGTAGTCCATTATGCATCCAGGTGTGTTGCATTTGATATGGCCAGTTCCATCAGGACCAATCTGTGGGTATGTGCCGGTGACATGTCTATACATTTGTATCGCACATTTTAATATTCATATGTTTGTTGGATTGTGTTCTACAGTTTGGCCTGTCTGGTAGTATTGCAGATGTGTATACATGTTTTTGTGTTTCTTTCTGCTTCACCCAGTGCTCCCTCATACACCTCCAGTTCACCTATTCTGCATACGACACAGTGTCGCCTTGGAGGATTATACCAATACCCACTCCCCCCACACACATATTCCTGACACTCCATCCATCACTGCTTTGGTTGATGGCCCATGACACGGTCAAGGTAACACATTGCATACCCTACATATGTCAGGTACCTGTATGGTTGTGTGGACTACCCTGCCATGTTTGACTTTCCACATGCTATACCTCACGCACATAGGTACATGCCCATACTTAACTTTCATGACATGGTTGGTATACCCGGGTAATACCCGTTCAACTGTGACACATCCTGACAAGTTCGGCTTGGACCGCTGATGTGCGGATTTTGGCCGACTGTTCTAATCATTGGTAGGATGCCACCTTTTCCTATGTCCAGGATGGGATATATTCCAGACACATATCCGACTGTACTGGACAACATGTACCCACAGTCAATGATACGGTTAATACTGTTCCTTTCAGCCTACATGTTGCCATATTGTTGTAGCAGTTTATATGCTCCTTCTGTTTCGTTTACATGCTTATTCTATTTCCTGTCACATTTGGTATGTGAAATACGGACATACCTATTGTATGTGACTATTACATGCGTTGTGGGATATAATTCGGTCATATGGTCGCTAGATATATACATTTATCGTGTTTTTTGCTATGGACACATCTGCCCAGCTGTGTACCCTCCCTCACAATATGGGTCAGCTGGTGACCCTGACCATTGGGCTGGACGTACCTATTGGTGGTGCGCTAACATATGATGCATTTCACTTCCACTTGGTATAATTATCTACACTGCATTGGACTATCGGCACACGTTTTCAATGTCATTTGTTCGCGGGATAGGGACCCGTTATTCCCTACTGTGCATTTGTGTTTGTTTCTTCATTTTGTGTTCGCAGGAACTGTCTTGCATGCTTTGCAGACGTTTCAGTATCCATGGACACTGACAGATGTGATTACTATTGCTTGCAAATTGTTATATGCAAGCATTTTAGGTTGCATGTCGACAGCTGACATTTCCACGCCTCCATGCGGCACTTCGACACGCCTTATGCACTTGTGCTCCTTTCCTATGCACATGGCTGTGGCGGCAGCGCGCCTTCATTAATATGCATTTGGCACTACTATGCCATCTTCACGCTGCACGGTTGGCACAAGCCTAACGCCGGCCTTGCGCCGAGCTTCATGAATCCCGGGGGTAGTCTTGCCAGTTTTCTGATTTGCCTGTGATTGTGATCTATTAATGACAGTTGTAAACTGTCAAACTCTTTTTTGTTTTAAAAGTATTGCATATCTAAACCACCACCCTCTGCAGGTTGACAAAGTCAAGGATCATCTCTGTTCTACCTTTCCTACAGTTGTGACTTTGGCTGACAGTTACAACCTTGTGTATATGTGTTTTCATTACATTGTGAAGCATGCATTCAGTACCTTCCACTTTCTTTTCTAGGCCTCCTAGTGGCCTTCTGCCCATGTTTCCACTTTTTGTGCTATGTGTATGTGTATCCCTTCCTACCTCTTTCTATACTTCCTTTCCCTGTTCACTCTCACCCCGTAACATTTTTACTGTTCCTTATTTTCTACTCTTCTGTTATGCTCCCTCAACACTTCTTAATTCTCAAAAAGTCCTCTGAAAATCCATTTTATGGTGGCTGCACTGATTTTTTTTTACTTTGTGATTCCTTCTTCATATCCCTCTATCAGTTTCTGTTAAATACCTTGTTATACATCCTGCTAGCCATAATATCTGTTTCCTTCTTACTTGTCTATCTTTTATAATCTTGCATGTAGGCCAGAAATGCAGAGTGCCGATTTCTTTTCTGTCTTTTTTCTTAAATCTGTCCCCATTCATCCACTGTTTGCTCCCAAATTTAATTTGAACATACATACTTTCAGAAGATAATTCCTGTGTTCTCTTAATCACACATTTAACACATGCAGCCTGACCAGGAATGCTGTCCTTCTTTCTGACTTCCTTGCCAAATCTTCTCGATTTGTAGAAACATCTGTGTATATCCTGCACTGCTCTTCTCAGTTGTAGTGTAGTGTATTTAATTATACCCTCATCACCTTTGTCTTATCTTATTCCACGTGGGTCCCTTGCCAACCTTTCTTAATATGACATTTAGCTGTCAATGTCCATAGCTCCTCCCTTTTTTCCACTGCTGTTATAACCCTATTTGCAATTGGCCACTGCCTTTCCCTCTTCATTATTTCCATTTGAGTCCTTCTCTTCTTGTCATGTCTTCTGTTACCAATGTCCCTACCTTCTATATCCAGCTCATGCCTTCATCATCCCATCCTTTATTTAGGACCTCTTCTTCCTTTAGTCTAATTTTCCCATCTCAACCCCACTTAGCACCTAGCTCAACTTGCATATTCTTTTCTCCAACATTTCCTTTTTTAAGTTCTGTTTCTTCCTACTTCTTCATGTCCATGATTTCTCCATGCAAGCCTGATTGCCATCTTATGCCCACTGCTTGTTGTAGTCTCCCCATGCATTTTCATATTATTTGTAGCACTTAGACTCTTTTTTCTTCCTCCCTTTCATTTCTCTTCTTCCTTATTTTGCTTCAGTACAGTTCTTTTTTTATATTTTCCCTTAAACCAGCAGTAGATATTGTAAGTTAAGGCATACTTATAAAGTCTGGTGCTCTGTGTCCTCCTCCATCTGTTCATATCTACATTCTTTTTGTACCTGCTTTAATGAGCCCCCCACATACTGGAAACCTTATTAAATGATATTTGTATTTATTTTATTCATTTCTTGTTTACTATCTCTGGTATATGCATATCTTTGGATTATTATGGTTATCCTCTCCAGTGATTTGCTTATTTTTCACTTCCTCAAGGTGTTTATGTCACTCGATATCATCAACTCTTTAACTGAGTGTCAATAGACAGAAAAAAGCAAAAATGGCTGAAACAACTTACAGTGAACTTCAGATGTTAAGTTTTTAAATGGGTGGCTGCACCTCTCATGTGGGAGGACAACTCTACATCTCCTAAACTTATATACCTACTTAGAGGTCACTCAGCAGTGGAGAAATGAGAAAATTCCACTGTGAGCAAAAATTGTTTTGGCTGAATTACAATAAAAGATGTGGATCAAATTACATGCTCCTTCCTTTCAATCTCCCGCTTTAGTTTCTTATACTTATTCCTGCCATTTTTTCTACTGATGCCCAAATGTCCAGAATTGTTTTTAATCTACTCCTGTTTTCCTGTATTGGCCTCCTTCAGTAAGACCAAGACTGCTTCCTTCACTTTATTCAAATCCATTCTCCTTTACTAAATCATTCAGAGTGGTTCAGTACTGCTTACAGTGCTCTCTTGTTTCTATTCTGCCACAAGAATGCAGCCATGTGCAAACACACTAAAACAGGCCTTTTTTTTCCATTTTGTCCAAGTTGTCTTGATCTTCCCTGACTCTCCTTGTTGGCTCTGCCAGCTCTATACATATGGGGAATATGACCTTCTCTGTCTGGTACTTCTCCGGCTGTTAATAGCCTTGCTTACTTTAATTTCTATTTCCTGTTTTTATCTCTCTCTTCCTGTGCTGCTCTCTGCCACTTCCTGTACTACCTTATGCAGCCTCTCTTGAGAAATGCATAAAGGACTCTATATTTTAAGTGAAATACTTACCAATGCAAATCCTGTAGTAGCAAAAAAATTTAACTTTGTTTCTGATAGTAAAACAGCAAATCATGAAAAACATTTTTGCAGTATGGATCCTTGTGTACTCCCAACGTATATTAACTCAGCAGTTACTATGCCTAAGAATAAGAGGAATATTCTAAAGTACTGTAACCACAAACTTAATATATATTTCTATACAATTACTCTAATGGGGTGGCCACGGTGGTGCAGCAGTTAGCGTTGCCCCTTCACAGCAAGAGGTTCTCTGGTTTGATCCTCAGCTGGGGTGCCTCCTGTGTGGAGTCTGCATGTCCTCCCTGTGGTCACGTGGGTTTCGTCCGGGTGCTCTGGTTTCCTACCACATCCCCAAGACATGCTGTAGGTGGATTGGACTCTAAATTGGCCCTAGGAGTGAGTGTGTGCCTTCTGTGGAAGGTTGGGCGCCGGGCTGGCAAGTCGACACCATAAACCTACACTGCCAATCATGAGCAGACAGGTGATCCACTGTGATGACCCCTAACCGGGAAAAGCTGAAAGAAGAAGATACAATTACTTTAACAAATGCATAATTCTGTAGAGTACAATTATGGTTCTTAGAATTACAGAAGGAATCTAGCATGCATTTGTCCAAAGAGCCAAGTTAGGTTCTCCTGTATCCCATTCCTTTTACTACCTATTGCTCTATTTACCCTAATCATTTCTTTGGTTTAAAGTTGTTCTCTTATAGATTCATAGATTTATAGAATATTACTAGGCTAATGACCCAGGAGGGCCTTTCTAAGCCTAGCCAAGTTTTCCTGAAATGATATCCTGTATCCATATAGGACATTAAGGGCCAGGCATTTATCAGCAACCTGTGTCCATAAAGGACATGGTGCCAGGCCAGGTAGAAATTTCCTGTTCCCCATCCACTGATCTAGGTTGTGCTTAAACTGGGTAATAGACAAACAGCTTCACATGGATGGGAAAGCTGTTCCATAGTAGGGGCAGTCTCTGGGACACATATCTGTCTTTCCAGCATGTTCTGTTTAAGTCACAGACAAAATTCAGGTCCCTAGACCCTGTGCATCTGGTACTGTTTGACTTACGAATATGCAGGAGATTCATAAGTGTGGGGTTTGCAGATACCTTGTAAGCCCGGCATAGATTACCCATCAGCAATCTATTGGAGACTGAGTAGAGGGAAAGGGTTTTAAGGCACTCTGCATAAGGCAAGTTTGTTACACCTTCTGTTTCTTTTTGCAAGGAGCCTCTGAGGTCCCTTTAGTTTCTCTATATACCTGGTCAGACATTTGTTCTTTGTTTATATTTCTTCTCCTTTCCATTAATTCCAACAAAGGCATTTGTCTTACTTTTATTCCAGTATCCCACCTGTTCTCCTTTCTCCTCAGCATCTCCAGTTTAATATCTGAGACCTCCATGAGTGTTAACTTGCATTATACTCTTGCATTCAACACCATTAGCTTCTCTACTTCCTCTATTATACTAATCTCTTTCTGAACGTCTTGCAGCTGTTTACTTAAATCTTTCACTTCTTTCCTTCCTTCCTTCTCATCTATCGTTCCCTGCCTTCTGTAGTAAATGACTTTTTCCTGCTGTGTTATGCCATTCTCAACTGTTCAACCCTGGATTTTCCTACTGTGCTTGCTTTTTTGCTTCCTCTCCTCTTACTCTGGCTACCCTATCCTTTTCCTTCTGTTTTATGCTCTCCATTTCATTTCAGCCCAGCACCAGTGACCTTTTTTATTCTTAGTTCTGTCATGAAGTTACTTTTACCAGTATTGCAGTCTCTCCTACCTTTACATCTCCTACCTCTTTATCTTGTTATGCACCAGTCTGCTTCTCTGCTCCTCCTCTTTTGAAGAGAATGTGTACTGCCTTGCCTTTCATTTTTCTCTCTCCTTATATCCATATATTTTCATACTTCTCCTCAGTTCCAACATTTTCCTAGCTTTTTATTTGCTCGCCCTCTTCCTGTCTTCTTCTTCCTTCAGTGTTATATTGAAGTATTCTAATAATTCTCTTCCTGGAGATCCTCCATATTTGTCGAGCATATAAATATTTCTAATCTCCACTTTCCTTCTCTGTTTCCCTGATATATCAGTTACCTCATATTTTTTGTCCATTCCTAAACAATATGACATCCACTCTTTTTCTCCATTTCTTTTGTATTCTGTGTCTACCGTCATATTTTCTTTTGCTGCCATATTCTTTGCTTCTATCACTTTTAATTTTGTTTCTTGAATGAGCCCTATCTCTACCCTTTCTCTTATTCACCTTATTATAATAGCCTGCCTTTGAACTGGCTTTCATACCTTTGCATTCCAATCCATTCATGACCTTTACTCTAATATCCTAGATCCCCACCCTCCGCATTCTCCCTTCTGCAGCTTGACTGGTATCTTCTTCCATCATCCCATTCTTGAGCACCGATTGTGTCTTTGCTCAGCATCTCATTGAATAGCCTCCTTTAGTTGTTACTGAGTTGTAAATATTGTTTGGACTATTTTCTAATATGTCATTTACTTTTTATTCATCCTACCCTACTTCCATGCCTTTATCCAATCTTTATTTTATTTGATTCACCTTGCTCTTTTTTGTGTAGACTTCCTTCTTGCATTTCCCCCTTCTCTTGTGTTTCATCTTTTTTTCTTTTTGTTTATGTCTGGGAGCCTTCTTTTTAAGAAGGTATGCCTTTTCACTTTTTGACTTTTAGTGGGGTCTCACCTTCTGCTTTGTCCTTCTAAGTGCACCACTCTTCATCATTTTGCCCTCTGTGTATGTTATACTCTCATTCATATCTGCACCTTCTGTTTTTCCCCTTTCCACCACTTGCCTTATACTCGGACACTTTAATTAGGGCCAGGGTTAGCATTCTGGGGGCCGCCAGCTGATGTCAAATTGGGGGCTCCTAGACATTTCCAGTTTACATATCACCTTGTCACTGCCACCCCTCCTAAGCAATCTGTTAATTCATGCTGCGAACGTTTAGGAGTAGTAATCACAGACTGACTTGTAGCTATGATGCTCTTACATTACAGCAGGCCTATCTACCACACTATGTAAGCTTATCTCACAAAGGAACATTTTGATTTACTGGAATTTAGATGCACCAATGACACATTGCAGCAACTTTATATACAGGTCTGGACTTTGTGAAATCATGCCCTGGGCCTACTGTTTCAGCCCCCCCCAAAACACACACGCACGCACACACACACACAGACACCCTAACCATACCCTCCAGTCATCCCCTGCCCCCCCCCCCTAAATCTTGGGTTCTCTATACCACGCACATTACTTTGTTCTTCCATTTCTCACATTTTACCTTCCTCTTCAGCTTTTTCAAGAAGCCATAACTTTCTGTGTGCTCTGAAGTGCATTTTATAGTTTTTTTTCTTTTTATACAACCTTTTCATCCAATGATGGCTTGAGCAGAAATTTTGATTAAAGAAAGAAACCGTGTTATTATTCAGCTTTAGTTTTCCTTGCTTCCTTTCAACACACCTTTCTTCATAAAGTAAGTATAGTAATAACCATTTAAGAAATAACTCTTTTAAGCCAGAGCCCGCAGAAGCCTTTGAGTTGTGCATGTTCTGAAATACATTTAGAGCATTTTCCCAAACTTTTAATCCAATGGCAGCCTAAATAAGAATCAGGAGTAAGAAAAGAATTTCAGTCTTAATTTGTTGTTTTGTTTTTCCAAGGAAGACATAAGTTATATCAAACGCTTAATGTTTAAAGATGACAAAATAATAACTCACAATAAACTAACAAGCCAGTTGTTGTCTGGATACACAGGGCCTATTTTGGAACTGCTGCCTATGCATCCCTTTGGTGCTAGACTGGGATGAGGTTCAAATTGTCACCATCATGTATTTCAAGTGACTAGTGACATGCATATACATAGCACGTCTCCTCACTCCTCAACCCAAACTGTCAAAGGCAGCTACTTGTCCACATGCCTGAAGTGTGATTATGAGGAAAGTGAAAAAAATAATGATTGCACACACACACACACACACACACACACACACACACACACACACACACACACACACACACACACACACACACACACACACACACCACACTCACAAGCATAAGCCATAGAAACACTAGTTTTGTACTTATTGAACAATACATTGTGCAACACTAGTGTTGGCACTCCAGATCAGTGACTGCTGTTTAATAGTCGTCAAACAGCAGCAGGAGTAAGTCATTTTTATTTACCTAAGTGAGAAGTAATGCAAATGTGTTACTGTGTCAGATTTCACAGACTTTCCCTGATTTTTCTCGTAATTTTGCTCTATGCTTTGTAAAAAGTTTGATTTGCTTGTAAATCATTCAGAATTATAGACAGTCAATAAATCCAGATGTCCGAGTTTCATACTTACTGTCCAAAAAATGCATGTTGATACAAAAGGTGTTATACTATTAACTTTTTAATTGAATTACAATAATATTTAAAACTTGTTCCTGATTTTAAACCTTTATTCTGGTGGTGCTGCGGTAGCGTTGTCGCCTCACAGTAAGATGTTGTCCCGTTCGATTCTCAGCTAAAGCGCCTTCTGTGTGGAGACATGCATGAATGGGCGCATTCTCGCTGAAGGTTGTGTATCAGGGCTGGCAACTCGGCACGTAAAAATTTACTGCCAATCATTAGCGGACTGGAGTTCTGCTCTGGCGACCCCTAACCGGGAAAAGCCGAAAGACATAACAACATTCTGCTATTATATGTATTGTGCCTAAATCTTCCATAAAGAAGTTGCAAGTTGCAATAACTGATGTTCTGACAGCATTTAGAAAACTCCCTGAAAGGGAAAACCATCCGTGAAGATCAGAGGCATCATCTTTTCTTAAACTCCAACTGGTATCAGTCACTGCTGATCTCTCTAGTGCTTATCTTGCTTAAGTTCAATATTAGCGTTATCCTAACAGGGTCATATCACAGACCTATTCGGGTTAAAGAACATAATCAGGAAATTAATGCATTTTTTTTGTCCTCAATTTTCCCCAAACAACAGCAGCTTTTGTGGGGCCCTCACATAGTCAAGGATGATTAAGGGAGCCCTCACACAGTCAAGGATGATTAAGGGGGGGGGGTCCCTTGCATCCACAGAAATTGCTAGTACCTAAGCTGGCTATGTTGTTAGTTTTAGTGGAGTGAATGCCCACTAAGAGAGTTTAACTAAGCCAGGGGTACTATGTCAGTCGTAGAATATTTAACTGAATTGTGAAGCCTGTTGCTTGATAAAGTACTGTTACTAAAACCTGAGATATTTCTGAAATTTAAAGGCGATATAAATAAGAATTATTGCCCATCTGGTTTATTAAGTACACAGTATTGCTTTACTAGCTTTTGTTGGTTTGACAGACATGTTACAAAATATCAAGATAAGACAACTTACTGTGGTTGGGGGCTCCCCAGGAACAGGGGGCCCCCAGCGACTGCAGGGTTCCCTGGTGCCTAAAGCCGGCTATGACTTTAATCTATCCTCTTCTGATCTGCTTTTTTATTTTTTCTTCTAACTTAACATTTTCATTATTCCTTCTACCAGTCTGCAGCCTGCCTTTCATTTGCACTGTTCATTCTCTTCTCATAACTTCAGCTGATCAATAAAACAAGGTGGAGAGATGAATTCATTAATGTCTCCCTCACCTCTGGACAGACTCCGCCTGCAGATAACGCAATGTGATATACTATCTTCCTTCAAATAGAACCTAGATAATTGGATGGGCATTCATAAATTCACCCCTGGCTTGCCTGGCCTAGCACTTCTTTAGAGGTACATTTTAAGGTGGTAACTGTTAAGGTACAGTAGTTGCAAAACTCAATAGCCTTGACCTTCAAATGATTTCTGCACTTCTCCTGCAGTCTCCATTCTTTGGTTACCTGGAGTGTCGCATGCCATCAGAATACTGTTGCACCTACTTTCCCTATTTCATGCTTTGCCATGGTTTCATTCACACCTCTTGTTATCCTGTTCTTACATTTGTTTCCTGTAGATTTTTTGTGCTTGGTCTCATCCACTCCTCAACTGTCCTTGTTGTCATCTCTTACACATATTCTACCCCCCCACCACCATTTTTGGAATACATGCCACTTTTACATCCAGTTATCACTTATTTGCAATTTCTTTCTACTTGGATGCAGTTTTGGTGTTTACCTATTTATTTCATTGCCCCACCATATGGCCAGATTGTGAATAGTGTGTGTTCATTTCAGTGCTATGCTATGTAAGTGCAACAGTAATAAATAATACATAAATGAATGAATAAATAAATGCATCATTCAATCGATGCACGTTTTTCTGACCTCTGGTCACAGCACCTTATACACATTTAGACTCCACATTTCTTTGACAGTGCACTACTGGCATACTGGTAGACAAAAACCCTTACAGCCGCTCACTCACCAACATTTCCGCTTACATTTGTCACTCACGCTGGGTGTGTGCGATCCCTTGTGATGCATATTACATCAGACTACATGACTACAGTATCAGGTATGTGTAACCATTTTGTGATGGCAGGGGTTCGACTGTACGGACTCCGCGGCCTGTCCGGTGACGTAATCATATTATATGCATGTTCCTCATATGATCTGCTCCCATCTGCCTGATACATGGGAACCGATACTCTGCAATGCTGACATGTGACTTGAGTTTGTTAACGCAGCTGTCCGCCGAGTTATGCTAACGCATACCTACTGCACGTTGTCCACCTTTCAGATTGCACGACGGGAGACTGTAGGTTTGACACCTTTCCCACTTTGCATGGGACAGTCCCTCACCACGCATATCTCATGTGACAATACCAGAACTCTCCACCAATCGGGGACACATTTCTACAGAATCAAGGACAGGTCAAGAAAAATCAGGGACACTTTTATAAAAGTAGTGCTATTAACTTGAAACATTGACAGAATCAGAGCATATGACTTAATACACATATTCTGAAGTAACAGTTGTTTATAACTCTTACTTATTGTCATTAGTCAGTAAGTGTAATTCACCACCTTTCCTTCAGCAGCCACTAATTTTAGGAGGGATTAAGAGGGACAGAGTTAAACTTTCAGTCAAACTCAGGGACGTACCTGACATTCAGGGACAGTTGAGTGGTATGGACAATACTCTAGCCATTGCAACTGTCCAGATTAGGGGACATTCTCATGTTGTACGTGTCTGTACTGGTTTCTTGTTACAGGTCTTGTATACCTGACACGTGGATATGTCATATGTAGTAGCATAAGCAACTTTACTGCTGCTAGACTACTCTTTGATTTGTTCTGATATGTATATTTCTGTACTATGCATGGCTGTAGGTATGTTCTGCCCTGGTACATCTGACATTTCTACAGAGCAGGTTCCACTTTGGCCATTCAGGATGGTGGCGGCCCTATAGACCCTATATGTAGAGCTATCACATGTGTCAAGGCAACACATACCCACAGCCAGTAGTAAATGGACGACTTCCACGGTTTGCATACGTTAAGGTTATTCATGTAGCATTATAATTGATAATACTGTTTCCTATTACATGCAGCTGTTACTGATACAACAAATTGATGTCTGACACCACTACACACACTATATAGACTCCATTCCCGAACTCACAGGCCATGTGCCATAACTGTCATTTTGCAGGACACAACTGCCCAGACGGGGGTGTCCCTCGTGAGCATACAGGTGTTGAACCTCTTCTATTATGCTATCATCTACCTAAGGTGGTCAGCAAATTATGCACTTTCCGTCAGTAGCAAAAGTCACATACCAATGGGTGTGAATGAACACTGTATCAGGAACAATGCATAACACCCTGTGGGACACATTTAGATGATAGGTTCTATTAACCAGACACATTCACAGTCACAGAGCATATGTATTCATTCACGTTTGTCGAGGTACATGCTGTTTATGACTCATACATGTTGTCATCTGTCATTACCTGTATTCCGCCACCTGTTCACCTAAAATCACTAGTTCTGGAAGTGTTTAGTTGGACTTTGTTACATTCTGATAGATATCTATGGACGTCCATGCTAATTGGGTACACGGCATTGTTTTGGTCTCTATGTATTCCCCCGATGGTTTACAGACTATCCGGTAGATGTGCTCTTCAGGTTTGGGAGGTGTAGGCATATGCTATGCCCACATAGGAATATTAATGACTTCCACTGGGCAGGCCTATTACATCTCTGCCAACCAGCACCTGCATACTTAAGCCCATTAATGCATACCCATGGTTCACCTACCTGGTACCCCTCTACAGCAGTCGTGACAAATACTTACTGCAAGCACAGCTGGGGTATGAGCACACTCCTACACATTGCCCACTCTCCCTGTCTCGGGACACGTCGTATGTTTTGTCAACCCATGTATTATCACACTTGCACAACCAACTGTTCCATGTACACCTACATCCTGCTCGTATTGGTGTCAGCAGATTCACATGTACCCTGAATTTTTGGGGTCCCGCAAGGGACACCGTTATCCATGTTTAAAGTGTAGACCTTGCAGAACTCTCCCACTGGTACTTTCCTACCAGTGTTTTGGACAGCGGCAGTGTATTGATCTGTATTGCCTGTCTGTATGTCTGTCCGGCCTAGCTGGGCGATGTGGGGGGTACAATGTTTATTTATTGGACCTCCCAGTCATATATGCCCAGGCTGTAAATATGTTACCCCTAATTGCTGTGAAGTAACCTATTTATGTACATGTGTATATCTACACTGACATATATATTTTGTTTTGTGTGTATGTGTATATATCACTACCTGTTGTTTGTGTATATATATCTAGTATATCCTTGTGTGTGTGTGTGTATATATGTATATATATATATATATATATATATATATATATATATATATATATATATATATATATATCCGTATGAATATATATGTGTATGTAAATTAATATAGATATATGTATCTATACGTTTTTATCTAGATATACATCTGTGTGTCCGTTAACCTATACATTTCCCGGACATGGACACTTACACATGCGCATTGGGTTTTATCTCTGCTTCAACAGCATACCATTGCCTTAGTCATTATGACACCGACACTTCACTTCGGTGAACTTGTGCTCAGTATATTGCACGTTATACAGCGGACAGATGTCGCACATTTTTCATGTCTGGTGTGCCGCTGTTAACTGGGATGTGATACAGTGTCATTCGACCTATTACTCGTATGCGCAGCCTATTATTCCTGCTACTGTGTTTGTTTCTGTGCACATTCATATTATTACTGTTGATAGCATGTGTGTTTGTGTTACTGTGACTGTACATCAACATATTGTTGTCTTCATGTAGTTGTGTCTTTCTGCTTTTCCCAGTTTGGGGTTGTCAAGCAGAACTCCGTTCCGCTCATGGGTAGCATATAGGTTTTACATGCCAGGCTGCCAGCCCTGACGCACAACGTCTGACAACGATACGCCCATTCACGCATGTCTCCACGCAAACAATGCTCTATCTGGGAATCACACCTATGTACTAGCTGACCTCCACGGGCCACTCCATTGCACCCGGTGCAATATACCCTAGCACTCCTGTGTCCATAATCGCATATCCATAGTTTCTCCTGCACACCCTTGTTGAGTTTCCATGCATAACAGCCATTATACACCTGATATCGCAGCCATGACACACCTTTACACATTGCCCTCTCATGAGCATTGGGGCCCTACACACATTTTGTACCACCTCGTGTATTCACAAGCTCACCATCCATTTATATTTGCAGATACGTGCCTTTCCTGGTGTTATGGATTACGAACGATTTGCGGGTTACAAGTGTAGGTGGTCGCAACATGTACTACATTCCGTCTGTTTACAATGTTGACGTAGCACTTCAACGATGTTATGGCCACTGGTATAACCCTGCCTCTGGTGTGAAGAGTGGTGCTCTACTCACACTTGTGCAGCTTTATGTGACATATGCTGCGAGCACATCATAATTCCTTACTTGCTCTGGATTCCCTTCACAACCCTTATGTTTGCTTTCGTCTTTCGGCATTCCTTACATATCTATATATATATATCTATATATATATATCTACATATATATATATATATATATATATATATATGTGTGTATATATATATATATATATATATATATATATATAGATATAGATATATATATATATCTATATATATATATATATATATATATATATATATATATATATATATATTTATATATATGTCTATATATAGATAAATATATAGATATATAATTGCATATTTCTGTTATGTCTGTGGATATTTATCTATACACACATCTATCTATCTATATATATAAAAGTTACAGCTGTACAAGACAACATACATTTGCTATGCTAATAGCTGCGTACATCCACACAGGTGCACTTGCATCTACTTATTCTGAGTTACATATGTTTACAGGCACTTCTTTGGGATTACATGTGCCTTATTCCTTATGAAAGTACCACTTTGATGGAATCCGGTTAACGGACCCATGCGAATGCGGTCACCTTTACATGTATAAATGTTGGCTTTACAGCACAGAGGCATTCATTACATAATTAATATGTGCTATAGTCGTACTTGAACCGGGAATGCCTTTACGTTGGGTGGATGCTGTAACCACTACACTATTGGTGTTCTGGCTCATTTATACGTATACCCATGGTTCATAGCTACTCTGACATATGCCTCACCATTTCCCTTACACAGCAGGCATCCATTCTCCTGCTGGGAAAACTGCAGTACAACAATTAGGACATTCCCTGTTTCCTACTGCTCTGGACCCGTGCTGCAAGTCTACTCACTCCAAGGATATTCAGAACTCCTACGCTTATAGTCCACATACACGTGTTTGATTGTCAGGGTGTTCATGTGCTGGTTCATGTTTAGGCTTGGCTGACTGGTGACTAGACCTGTCCTGGCACTGTTCAAAGATCAGACGTAGCACATGGACAGAGTTAGTCCAGATTTTAACATTCTACCTGTGTTTATAGACGCAGGTGTTTGGGCACCTCTGACCACATTATTGTGTCGGTGCTACATAATTTAGGGCAGGGAGTGGTTCCACTACATAATGCAGATTGGGGGGGTGGTTTCCACGTGTTTCCTTTCCCATTTGACTATTTCATTCATTTATAGATATAATCAATATTATTCTGGACATCTGTTATAAATTCACTACAGTTATGCAATAGTCCTGTCAACAGATGTGACAGTTGGCTGGTGTACTTATGTGTATGGACCTCTGTGATACTCGGGGACTCATTTCTACAGTGACAGGGACAAGGCTATGACAACTCAGGGACAATCACGGATACTTCTACCATATTAGTAGTATTAACTTGGAACGTGTTGGCAGATTCGTAATACTGCTAATTTTCTGTAGTTAAATGCATCTATTACTCTTCATTGTTGTAAGTAGTCATTCTCATTCAACACCTTTCCCCCAAAGGTCACTGGCTTTGTGAGTGGTTAAGAGGCTGGCCAGTTATTGTGCGAATGCTATGACCATTGGTAGCATTGACATTGTCATATGTACAGGTTGGGATGTATTCTGGGGACTAGGGTTGCCACCTTTTCAAATGGCCAAGTTGGGACATTTTTGGAACACACATCAGATTTTACAAGCCGACACATACCCACGGTCAGTACAAAGGATAGAACTTTACTTATTTGCCTACATAAAAGCCTATTGTTGTAGTGGTTTAGTTGCTTATTCTGTTTCTTGTAACATTTAGGTATTTTAGATACTGAAATAATTATTTTCTGCAACTATTACATAACATATGGGACATAATTATGTCCTACAATCTCAGGACATCTGCCATTTGTAATGTATTTTGTCAGGACACAACTGTCCAAAGAGGGACTGTCCCTCGCAAAGCGGGACAGATGGTAACCCTACTGCAGACACCAGATTGTTTGGGCCAACACATAGCCACGGTCAGTGCAGGTTTAGAACATTCATTTGTTTCCTAGCTGTGAGACATACCTTTGGCACTTTTGTTGTTTGCCTGTTTCTTCTATGAATTACGTTTATTCTATCCTGATGTGACCACTTTAGGCAACTGTTACTTGCAGTATGGTACATAGTTATTTCCTACAAACACAGGACATTTGGCATTGTATCATTGTTGGTCAGGTCACACCTACACACACATTAATTGTCCCTCACACAGTGGATCAGGGGGGTATCCTGTTTATGTCAGTGCCTTCATCACCCTTATACCATGTGCTACTATGCGAATGTGTGCAATATATTTTCTCGCTTATTCGTGTCGGGACACGTGCGTCACGGGCAGGTGTTTGATCCTGGGTAGTAGGTTCTGCATGACCATCTAGGGCTGGACAGAGTCGTGCACCACTACTGCACATTCCAACTTGTGTCCAGATATCTACAGGACTGGACTTCATGTTTTCATACCCATTCTAATGTTTACACAGGTTACTTATCCCATGAGGGATATCCCAAAAATTGAACAAGACCAAAACAAGACAAATACCGAACATTCTTCTGGCGTTATGAAAATGTGCTGGGGGTTTTACATGCAAGGGATACATAGTTTGCAATCCTGAAACTGCCTAGGGTGACACTACCTACTACATATGAGTAGTGGTCACTATGTGTAGATGTGGCTGCACCAAACCAGTAGGCCAAGTATGGCTGGATTTGGTGGATGTTCAGGTATGGGAGCGGGTTGTGTTCTGTAGAGGGGATGCTGGGTAGTCCATTATGCATCCAGGTGTGTTGCATTTGATATGGCCAGTTCCATCAGGACCAATCTGTGGGTATGTGCCGGTGACATGTCTATACATTTGTATCGCACATTTTAATATTCATATGTTTGTGGGATTGTGTTCTACAGTTTGGCCTGTCTGGTAGTATTGCAGATGTGTATACATGTTTTTGTGTTTCTTTCTGCTTCACCCAGTGCTCCCTCATACACCTCCAGTTCACCTATTCTGCATACGACACAGTGTCGCCTTGGAGGATTATACCATTACCCACTCCCCCACACACATATTCCTGACACTCCATCCATCACTGCTTTGGTTGATGGCCCATGACACGGTCAAGGTAACACATTGCATACCCTACATATGTCAGGTACCTGTATGGTTGTGTGGACTACCCTGCCATGTTTGACTTTCCACATGCTATACCTCACGCACATAGGTACACGCTCATACTTAACTTTCATGGCATGGTTGGTATACCCGGGTAATACCCGTTCAACTGTGACACATCCTGACAAGTTCGGCTTGGACCACTGATGTGCGGATTTTGGCCGACTGTTCTAATCATTGGTAGGATGCCACCTTTTCCTATGTCCAGGATAGGATATATTCCGGACACATATCCGACTGTACTGGACAACATGTACCCACAGTCAACGGTACAGATAATACTGTTCCTTTCAGCCTACATGTTGCCTTATTGTTGTAGCAGTTTATATGCTCCTTCTGTTTTGTTTACATGCTTATTCTATTTCCTGTCACATTTGGTATGTGAAATACGGACATACCTATTGTATGTGACTATTACATGCGTTGTGGGATATAATTCGGTCATACGGTCGCTAGATATGTACATTTATCGTGTTTTTTGCTATGGACACATCTGCCCAGCTGTGTACCCTCCCTCACAATATGGGTCAGCTGGTGACCCTGACCATTGGGCTGGACGTACCTATTGGTGGCGCGCTAACATATGATGCATTTCACTTCCACTTGGTATAACTATCTACACTGCATTGGACTATGAGCACACGGTTTTCAATGTCATTTGTTCGCGGGATAGGGACCCGTTATTCCCTACTGTGCATTTGTATTTGCTTCTTCATTTTGTGTTTGCAGGAACAGTCTTGCATGCTTTGCATACATTTCAGTATCCATTGACACTGACAGATGTGATTACTATTGCTTGCAAATTGTTATATGCAAGCATTTTAGGTTGCACGTCAACAGCTGACATTTCCACGCCTCCGTGCGGCACTTCGACACACCCTATGCACTTGTGCTCCTTTCCTATGCATGTGGCTGTGGCGGCAGCGCACCTTCATTAATATGCATTTGGCACTACTATGCCATCTTCATGCCGCATGGTCGGCGCAAGCCTAACGCCGGCCTTGCGCCGAGCTTCATGAATCCCTGGGGTAGTCTTGCCAGTTTTCTGATTTGCCTGTGATTGTGATCTATTAATGACAGTTGTAAACTGTCAAACTCTTTTTTGTTTTCAAAGTATTGCATATCTAAACCACCACCCTCTGCAGGTTGACAAAGGCAAGGATCATCTCTGTTCTACCTTTCCTACAGTTGTGACTTTGGCTGACAGTTACAACCTTGTGTATATGTGTTTTCATTACATTGTGAAGCATGCATTCAGTACCTTCCACTTTCTTTTCTAGGCCTCCTAGTGGCCTTCTGCCCATGTTTCCACTTTTTGTGCTATGTGTATGTGTATCCTTTCCTACCTCTTTCTATACTTCCTTTCCCTGTTCACTCTCACTCCGTAACATTTTTACTGTTCCTTATTTTCTACTTTTCTGTTATGCTCCCTCAACACTTCTTAATTCTCAAAAAGTCCTCTGAAAATCCATTTTATGGTGGCTGCACTGATTTTTTTTTTACTTTGTGATTCCTTCTTCATATCCCTCTATCAGTTTCTGTTAAATGCCTTGTTATACATCCTGCTAGCCATAATATCTGTTTCCTTCTTACTTGTCTATCTTTTATAATCTTGCATGTAGGCCAGAAATGCAGAGTGCCGATTTCTTTTCTGTCTTTTTTCTTAAATCTGTCCCCATTCATCCACTGTTTGCTTCCAAATTTAATTTGAACATACATACTTTCAGAAGATAATTCCTGTGTTCTCTTAATCACACATTCAACACATGCAGCCTGACCAGGAATGCTGTCCTTCTTTCTGACTTCCTTGCCAAATCTTCTCAGTTTGTAGAAACATCTGTGTATATCCTGCACTGCTCTTCTCAGTTGTAGTGTAGTGTATTTAATTATACCCTCATCACCTTTGTCTTATCTTATTCCACGTAGGTCCCTTGCCAACCTTTCTTAATATGACATTTAGCTGTCAATGTCCATAGCTCCTCCCTTTTTTTCCACTGCTGTTATAACAGTATTTGCAATTGGCCACTGCCTTTCCCTCTTCATTATTTCCATTTGAGTCCTTCTCTTCTTGTCATGTCTTCTGTTACCAATGTCCCTACCTTCTATATCCAGCTCATGCCTTCATCATCCCATCCTTTATTTAGGACCTCTTCTTCCTTTAGTCTAATTTTCCCATCTCAACCCCACTTAGCACCTAGCTCAACTTGCATATTCCTTTCTCCAGCATTTCCTTTTTTAAGTTCTGTTTTTTCCTACTTCTTCATGTCCATGATTTCTCCATGCAAGCCTGATTGCCATCTTATGCCCACTGCTTGTTGTAGTCTCCCATGCATTTTCATATTATTTGTAGCACTTAGACTCTTTTTACTTCCTCCCTTTCATTTCTCTTCTTCCTTATTTTGCTTCAGTACAGTTCTTTTTTATATTTTCCCTTAAACCAGCAGTAGATATTGTAAGTTAAGGCATACTTATAAAGTCTGGTGCTCTGTGTCCTCCTTCATCTGTTCATATCTACATTCTTTTTGTACCTGCTTTAATGAGCCCCCCACATACTGGAAACCTTATTAAATGATATTTGTATTTATTTTATTCATTTCTTGTTTACTATCTCTGGTATATGCATATCTTTGGATTATTATGGTTAGCCTCTCCAGTGATGTGCTTATTTTTCACTTCCTCAAGGTGTTTATGTCACTCAATATCAACAACTCTTTAACTGAGTGCCAATAGACAGAAAAAAGCAAAAATGGCTGAAACAACTTCCAGTGAACTTCAGATGTTAAGTTTTTAAATGGGTGGCTGCACCTCTCATGTGGGGGGACAACTCTACATCTCCTAAACTTATATACCTACTCAGAGGTCACACAGCAGTGGAGAAATGAGAAAATTCCGCTGTGAGCAAAAATTGTTTTGGCTGAATTACAATAAAAGATGTGGATCAAATTACATGCTCTTTCCTTTCAATCTCCCGCTTTAGTTTCTTATACTTATTCCTGCTATTTTTTCTACTGATGCCCAAATGTCCAGAATTGTTTTTAATCTACTCCTGTTTTCCTGTATTGGCCTCCTTCAGTAAGACCAAGACTGCTTCCTTCACTTTATTCAAATCCATCCTCCTTTACTAAATCATTCAGAGTGGTTCAGTACTGCTTACAGTGCTCTCTTGTTTCTATTCTGCCACAAGAATGCAGCCATGTGCAAACACACTAAAACAGGCCTTTTTTTTCCATTTTTTCCAAGTTGTCTTGTTCTTCCCTGACTCTCCTTGTTGGCTCTGCCAGCTCTATACATCTGGGGAATATGACCTTCTCTGTCTGGTGCTCTTCCGGCTGTTAATAGCCTTGCTTACTTTAATTTCTATTTCCTGTTTTTATCTCTCTCTTCCTGTGCTGCTCTCTGCCACTTCCTGTACTACTGTATGCAGCCTCTCTTGAGAAATGCATAAAGGACTCTATATTTTAAGTGAAATACTTACCAATGCAAATCCTGTAGTAGTAAAAAAATTAAACTTTGTTTCTGATAGTAAAACAGCAAATCATGAAAAACATTTTTGCAGTATGGATCCTTGTGTACTCCCAACGTATATTAACTCAGCAGTTACTATGCCTAAGAATAAGAGGAATATTCTAAAGTACTGCAACCACAAACTTAATATATATTCCTATATGATTATTCTAATAGGGTGGCCATGGTGGTGCAGTGGTTAGCATTGCCACCTCACAGCAAGAGGTTCTCCTGTTCGATCCTCTGCTGGGGTGCCTTCTGTGCAGAGTATGTATGTCTTCCCTGTGGTCACATGGGTTTCGTCTGGGTGCTCCGGTTTCCTCCCTCATCCCCAAGACATGCTGTAGGTGGATTGAACTCTAAATTGACCCTAGGAGTGAGTGTGTGCCTTCTGTGGAAGGTTGGGTGCCAGGCTGGCAAGTCAACACCGTAAACCTCCACTGCCAATCATGAGCAGACAGGTGATCCACCGTGATGACCCCTAACTGGGAAAAGCCGAAAGAAGAAGATACAATTACTCTAACAAATGCATAATTCTGTAGACTACAATTATGCTTCTTAGAATTACAGAAGGAATCTAGCATGCATTTGTCCAAACAGCCAAGTTAGGTTCTCCTGTATCTCATTCTTTTTACTACCTATTGCTCTATTTACCCTCATCATTTCTTTGATTTAAAGTTGTTCTCTTATAGATTCATAGATTTATAGAATATTACTAGGCTAATGACCCAGGAGGGCCTTTCTAAGCCTAGCCAAGTTTGCCTGAAACGATATCCTGTATCCATATAGGACATTAAGGGCCAGGCATTTATCAGCAACATGTGTCCATAAAGGACATAGTGCCAGGCCAGGTAGAAATTTCCTATTCCCCATCCACTGATCTAGGTTGTGCTTAAACTGGGTAATAGACAAACAGCTTCACATGGATGGGAAAGCTGTTCCATAGTAGGGGCAGTCTCTGGGACACATATCTGTCTTTCCAGCATGTTCTGTTTAAGTCACAGACAAAATTCAGGTCCCTAGACCCTGTGCATCTGGTACTGTTTGACTTACGAATATGCAGGAGATTCATAAGTGTGGGGTTTGCAGATACCTTGTAAGCCCGGCATAGATTACCCATCAGCAATCTATTGGAGACTGAGTAGAGGGAAAGGGTTTTAAGGCACTCTACATAAGGCAAGTTTGTTACACCTTCTGTTTCTTTTTGTAAGGAGCCTCTGAGGTCCCTTTAGTTTCTCTATATATCTGGTCAGACATTTGTTCTTTGTTTATATTTCTTCTCCTTTCCATTAATTCAAACAAAGGCATTTGTCTTACTTTTATTCCAGTATCCCACCTGTTCTCCTTTCTCCTCAGCATCTCCAGTTTAATCTCTGAGACCTCCATGAGTGTTAACTTGCATTATACTCTTGCATTCAACACCCTTAGCTTCTCTACTTCCTCTATTATACTAATCTCTTTCTGAACGTCTTGCAGCTGTTACTTAAATCTTTCACTTCTTTCCTTCCTTCCTTCTCATCTATAGTTCCCTGCCTTCTGTAGTAAATGACTTTTTCCTGCTGCGTTATGCCACTCTCAACTGTTCAACCCTGGATTTTCCTACTGTGCTTGTTTTTTGCTTCCTCTCCTCTTACTCTGGCTACCCTATCCTTTTCCTTCTGTTTTATGCTCTCCATTTCATTTCAACCCAGCACCAGTGACCTTTTATGTTCTTAGTTCTGTCATGAAGTTACTTTTACCAGTATTGCAGTCTCTCCTACCTTTACATCTCCTACCTCTTTATCTTGTTATGCACCAGTCTGCTTCTCTGCTCCTCCTCTTTTGAAGAGAATGTGTACTGCCTTGCCTTTCATTTTTCTCTCTCCTTATATCCATATATTTTCATACTTCTCCTCAGTTCCAACATTTTCCTAGCTTTTTATTTGCTCGCCCTCTTCCTGTCTTCTTTTTCCTTCAGTGTTATATTGAAATATTCTAATAATTCTCTTCCTGGAGATCCTCCGTATTTGTTGAGCATGTAAATATTTCTAATCATCTCCATTTTCCTTCTTTGTTTCCCTGATATATCAGTTACCTCATATGCTTCTTTGTGGTTGTCTACTTTTTGTCCATTCCTAAACAATATGACATCCACTCTTTTTCTCCATTTCTTTTGTATTCTGTGTCTACCGTCATATTTTCTTTTGCTGCCATATTCTTTGCTTCTTTCACTTTTAATTTTGTTTCTTGAATGAGCCCTATCTCTACCCTTTCTCTTATTCACCTTATTATAATTGCCTGCCTTTGAACTGGCTTTCATACCTTTGCATTCCAATCCATTCATGACCTTTACTCTAATATCCTAGATCCCCACCCTCTGCATTCTCCCTTCTGCAGCTTGACAGGTATCTTCTTCCATCATCCCATTCTTGAGCACCGATTGTGTCTTTGCTCAGCATCTCATTGAATAGCCTCCTTTAGTTGTTACTGAGTTGTAAATATTGTTTTGACTATTTTCTAATATGTCATTTACTTTTTATTCTTCCTACCCTACTTCCATGCCTTTATCCAATCTTTATTTTCATTTTATTTGATTCACCTTGCTCTTTTTTGTGAAGACTTCCTTCTTGCATTTCCCCTTCCTTTGTGTTTCATCTTTTTTTCTTTTCGTTTATGTCTGGGAGCTTTCTTTTTAAGAAGGTATGCCTTTTCACTTTTTGACTTTTAGTGGAGTCTCACCTTCAACTTTGTCTTTCTAAGTGCACCACTCTTCATCATTTTGCCCTCTGTGTATGTTATACTCTCATTCATATCTGCACGTTCTGTTTTTCCCTTTCCACCACTTGCCTTATACTCGGACACTTTAATCAGGGCCAGTGTTAGCATTCTGGGGGCCCCCAGCAGATGTCAAATTGGGGGCCCCTAGACATTTCCAGTCTACATATCACCTTGTCACTGCCACCCCTCCTAAGCAATCTGTTAATTCATGCTGCAAACGTTTAGGAGTAGTAATCACAGACTGACTTGTAGCTATGATGCTCCTACATTACAGCAGGCCTATCTACCACACTATGTAGGCTTATCTCACAAAGGAACATTTAGATTTACTGGAATTTAGATGCACCAGTGATACATTGCAGCAACTTTATATACAGGTCTGGACTTTGTGAAATCATGCCCTGGGCCTACTGTTTCAGCCCCCCCAAAACACACAAACACACACACACACACACACACACACACACACA
Organism: Protopterus annectens; assembly: GCF_019279795.1. Taxonomy (NCBI): domain Eukaryota; kingdom Metazoa; phylum Chordata; order Ceratodontiformes; family Protopteridae; genus Protopterus; species Protopterus annectens. The sequence goes on along the minus strand of NC_056726.1, from coordinate 205,636,848 downwards.
CACACACACACACACACACATACACACACACCAACCATACCCACCAGTCATCCCCTGCCTCCCCCCAAATCTTGGGTTCTCTATACCACGCACATTATTTTGTTCTGCCATTTCTCACATTTTACCTTCCTCTTCAGCTTTTTCAAGAAGCCATAACTTTCTGTGTGCTCTGAAGTACATTTTAAAGTTTTTTTTTCTTTTTATACAACCTTTTCATCCGATGATGGCTTGAACAGAAATTTTGATTAAAGAAAGAAACCGTGTTGCTATTCAGCTTTAGTTTTCATTGCTTCCTTTCAACACACCTTTCTTCATAAAGTAAGTATAGTAATAACCATTTAAGAAATAACTCTTTTAAGCCAGAGTCCGCAGAAGCCTTTAGGTTGTTCATGTTCTGAAATACATTTAGAACATTTTCCCAACCATTTAATTCAATGGCAGCCTAAATAAGAATCAGGAGTAAGAAAAGAATTTCAGTCTTAATTTGTTGTTTTTTTTTTCCAAGGAAGACATAAGTTGTATCAAATGCTTAATGTTCAAAGATGACAAAATAATAACTCACAATAAACTAACAAGCCAGTTATTGTCTGGATACACAGGTCCTATTTTGGAACTGATGCCTATGCATCCCTTTGGTGCTAGACTGGGATGAGGTTCAAATTGTCACCGTCATGTATTTCAAGTGACTAGTAACATGCATATACATAGCACGTCTCCTCACTCCTCAACCCAAACTGTCAAAGGCAGCTACTTGTACACATGCCTGAAGTGTGATTATGAGGAAAGTGAAAAAAATAATGATTGCACACACATACACACACACACACACACACACACACACACACACACACACACACACACACACACACACACACACACACACACACACACACACCACACTCACAAGCATAAGCCATAGCAACACTAGTTTTGTACTTATTCAACAATACATTGTGCAACACTAGTGTTGGCACTCCAGATCAGTGACTGCTGTTTAACAGTCGTCAAACAGCAGCAGGGGTAAGTCATTTTTATTTACCTAAGTGAGAAGTAATGCAAATGTGTTACTGTGCCAGATTTCACAGACTTTCCCTGATTTTTCTCGTAATTTTGCTCTATGCTTTGTAAAAAGTTTGATTTGCTTGTAAATCATTCAGAATTATAGACAGTCAATAAATCCAGATGTCCAAGTTTCATACCTACTGTCCAAAAAATGCATGTTGATACAAAAGGTGTTATACTATTAACTTTTTAATTGAATTACAATAATATTTAAAACTTGTTCCTGATTTTAAACCTTTATTCTGGTGGTGCTGCGGTAGCGTTGTCGCCTCACAATAAGATGTTGTCCCGTTCGATTCTCAGCTAAAGCGTCTTCTGTGTGGAGACATGCATGAATGGGCGTACCTTCGTTGAAGGTTGTGCGTCAGGGCTGGCAACTCAGCACGTAAAAATTTACTGCCAATCATTAGCAGACTGGAGTTCTGCTGTGGCGACCCCTAACCGGGAAAAGCCGAAAGACACAACAACATTCTGCTATTATATGTATTGTGCTTAAATCTTCCATAAAGAAGTTGCAAGTTGCAATAACTGGTGTTCTGACAGCATTTAGAAAACTCCCTGAAAGGGAAAACCATCCGTGAAAATCAGAGGCATCATCTTTTCTTAAACTCCAACTGGTATCAGTCACTGCTGATCTCTCTAGTGCTTATCTTGCTTAAGTTCATTATTAGCATTATCCTAACAGGGTCATATCACAGACCTATTCGGGTTAAAGAGCATAATCAGGAAATTAATGCATTTTTTTGTCCTCATTTTTCCCCAACCAACAGCAGCTTTTGTGGGGCCCTCACATAGTCAAGGATGATTAAGGGGGCCCTCACACAGTCAAGGATGATTAAGGGGGGTCCCTTGCATCCACAGAAATTGCTAGTACCGAAGCTGGCTATGTTGTTAGTTTTAGTGGAGTGAATGCCCACTAGGAGAGTTTAACTAAGCCAGGGGTACTATGTCAGTCGTAGAATATTTAACTGAATTGTGAAGCCTGTTGCTTGATAAAGTACTGTTACTAAAACCTGAGATATTTCTGAAATTTAAAGGCGATATAAATAAGAATTATTGCTCATCTGGTTTATTAAGTACACAGTATTGCTTTGCTAGCTTTTGTTGGTTTGACAGACATGTTACAAAATATCAAGATAAGACAACTTACTGTGGTTGGGGGCCCCCCAGGAACAGGGGGCCCCCAGTGACCACAGAGTTCACTGGTGTCTAAAGCCGGCTATGACTTTAATCTATCCTCTTCTGATCTGCTTCTTTATTTTTTCTTCTAACTTAACATTTTCATTATTCCTTCTACCAGTCTGCAGCCCGCCTTTCATTTGCACTCTTCATTCACTTCTCATAACTTCAGCTGATCAATAAAACAAGGTGGAGAGATGAATTCATTAATGTCTCCCTCACCTCTGGACAGACTCCGCCTGCAGATAAAGCAATGTGATATACTATCTTCCTTCAAATAGAACCTAGATAATTGTATGGGCATTCATAAATTCACTCCTGGCTTGCACTTCTTTAGAGATACATTTTAAGGTGGTAACTGTTAAGGTACAGTAGTTGCAAAACTCAATAGCCTTGACCTTCAAATGATTTCTGCACTTCTCCTGCAGTCTCCATTCTTTGGTTACTTAGAGTGTCACATGCTATCAGAATACTGCCGTACCTACTTTCCCTATTTCATGCTTTGCCTTGGTTTCATTCACACCTCTTGTTATCCTGTTCTTACATTTGTTTCCTGCAGATTTTTTGTGCTTGGTCTCATCCACTCCTCAACTGTCCTTGTTGTCATCTCTTACACATATTCTACCCCCCACCATTTTTGGAATACATGCCACTTTTACATCCAGTTATCACTTATTTCCAATTTCTTTCTACTTGGATGCAGTTTTGGTGTTTACCTATTTATTTCATTGCCCCACCATATGCCCAGATTGTGAATAGTGTGTGTTCATTTCAGTGCTATGCTATGTAAATGCAACAGTAATAAATAATACATAAATGAATGAATAAATAAATACATCATTCAATCGATGCACGTTTTTTCTTGCATACATTGCCCCAAACAACATTTTTTTCATTTATTGTGTATTTGCATTCCTTGCTTTGTACAGTTTGTTCTTTTTGAGCCCTCTTATACTTCATTAAGCTTCTTGTTAGACTGAATTAAATTCTCTGCTCCTGATCCCTATAACCTCTCTTTAGTACTTTTCTGTCGTTGCCTAATATTTCCCAAATTTTATGCACTCTTTTCTTCTGAATTACCATTTCATTTAGTGATCTATGCCTATGACCACTTTTTTATGTGCTCAGTTCCCGATGTTATGAATTTTACACTTACCAGAGTTAATACTGCATTCTGGAGTTGGAGGCCCAACTGTTTGTTTAATATTCTTCAGTTCAGCACGCTTTTCTGATTTCCTTTGTCTTACCTGTTCTTCACTTTGCAGCTTTTTCATCTAAGCGTATAGCAAACTTATCCTTTTTACCATATCTGCCCAACCAATTACTTTTGTGTGAGCTGGCTTTCCTGACTCCTGCTTCACTGTGACCTGCTGTTTTTGTTAAGTTACAATTTATTCTTTCTGATGGTTTCTACTCCACAAACTGTCTCCTTCTCTTTCCTCCTTTCTCCTTTCTTTCATTTGCACACCTGCTTTCATTAATGTCCTTCTGCCTTCTCATCTTATGGTGGCTCTACATTCATCTCTTCTGGCTCTCTCTTTCTTCCTCCATTTGTCTTACATTTCTCTTTAACTTTCTGGGAACTCTTGTCACTACGTTAGTATTAATTAATTGTTGTCATCCTTCTCCGATGCTGCCATTCCATTTCATCTCATTCATCACTCATATGCCACTATTTCTGATTATTTTCTGCCTACTGTCTTTGATTTTTCTCCTGTTTTAGAAGATCCACATCTTCATTTGCACTTCTGAATAGCACTTTCTTTCAACTCACATGTAGTGTTAGCATACAGGCAGTTAGATTCTTAAATTATAGCCCTGTCTCTCAGGTACCCTTTCACTTGGTCAGATGTTTTTATTCTGTTGTGCACCTTTGCAAACTTATTTGGTATTATGCTGAGTTTCTCTACATCCACTGCTGACAGCTTTGGTTTTCTTCAAGTGTCTGAGTCCCAGGAGTTTGAAGACCACCATGTCACAGCCAAGGACTTGAGCAGCTTGTAGATCACATGGGTTTCTGCCTGCACTTGAACTTGATTACACGTTTGGACAAGGTGCAGCAGCCATGCAGGGCAAGAGTGAAGCGGCAGCAACTTGCCTAAACATGCATTTGAGTTTGAGCAAGTTAAGTGCTGCAGCTGTGAGGAAGGAGTGGGATGGGGTGGGAGTGAAGCTTAGGGTTTTAGCCAGTGACTGCAAGGTCGATTTAGGTTTAAGGACAGTTGAGAAGCTTTAGGATTAGGTAGTAGGAGCTGAGTTTATGGGTAGGGAGCAGTCTTGTTCTTTAGGTTTAAGGAGTGACAAGGGAGTTTTAGATTTAGGAAGTAGGAAGAGACTTTAGTGTGACAGAATGAGAGTAGAATGTTAGGCTTAGGGAACAATTGGGAACCTTAGGTTAGGGAGAGGCAATGTAGTTTTAGGTTTTATGAGAGACTGAAGACTTTAGGGTAAAGGAAATGTTGTTGAGCTTTAGGTTGATGGAGCAATCAGCAAACTGAGGGTTAGGAAATGAAAGGGGAAATTTATGGTTAGGCTTAAGAAGTGAAGATCAGTTTTGGGTTATAGACTGAGTGAGAGTTTTAGGGTTAGAGGTAGGGATCTGGTAGGGGTATGCAGTTTCTGTAGGGTTGGGTGGTAGGAGGACTACATAATTAAGGGGGATTGGCTTAGTAGAAATTAGGGCACTTGCCATTTACAGCATGCATGTGTGTTGCCAGCTACTTGAATGTGAGCACTTGTAGTAGACAGCGTATCCTTCTCTGTCATGCTACAGTCAGGATCCATTCCTTGGTATTGTTGCTGTGTGGGTAACTTGGCATATGACATGGTGGTTTTGTTGGCATTGCTTTCCTCCACGCTCACTGGACCTTATCCAGGTTTAAGTCAATTTCTTTAGCTAATTGTAGAAAGATGTATTTCTAAAAGTATTATTCCAAGTCTTTGGAATTCAGGTTTCCTCTATGGTATCTATTTCCTGGTTGTTCAGCTGGGATCTCTGTCTACAGACTTGTGCCTCCAAATTGCCTTATTTCTAAACATTTTATTATCTGTTGTTCCACCTCACAAATCTGCAAGCTCTTTGTTAACTTCTTATAACTTCAATAGAATGACTTTCTGCCCTTTTTAAATAGTTTGTGTCCTCTGCAACTTCAGCAAGAATTTATAATGTTTTCCTAACATTTTCTTCCACTGTTGGTACCATCTCCTTTCTTGCACTTTCACCTCATATTTTTCACTCCTATTGTTAATGAAGGTGAATTTTCCCTTTTTAAGCTTTATTCCTAGAGCCTCAACAGCAATCTTCAAGTTTGGTGGCCATCTTTGCTTACTTAAGTCACTCTCTGGTGTTTTTTTTTTTTGTTAATTGAACAGTATATGTGTGTCTCACCATGTGTATGCATCCATGAAGAAGTTAACAATATCATAGAACTTGTTGATAGTATCATGAGGATATTTATTTGGGTCACTAAGGACAGTGCCCCAGTCTGTTTGCATAGTTTCACTGATAATACCTAGGAAGAGTGCCTATTGAAAGTCTAAGAGTTGTAATTCAGATCCTTGGAACAACAAGAATTTAAATGCAAACAGGAGGAATATATATTAATTCTGAAACTGCGGTATCTCAGAATACTCTGTCTACTCTGTGGTACAATGACCTATGATGTAGTATAGATAAATTACAGGGCTGAAGGTAGTGGAGGTGGTAAAGATCCTTGAACAATTCCTTAAAGATCTAACACTAAGTTTGAGAATTTGACATTTTAATGGACTTGCTCTTTTATTTATGAAGAGTCAGGACTCACGTCATTGGGTCTGCACTTCAAAGAGGAAAGCATCTATAGGGATAATTTGTCTAGTAATGAGTTTTTGTTTTATTCTTATCTTTACTATAATGTTATGATCTGTTTTAATGGCACAAGGTATAATGATGGTTGGGGAGCACAAAGATTATAGACTTGCCAGTATGATATCTAATATATTGTTATCCCTTATTGGAATTCATATTATTTGTTTGAAGTTATTCTGGCTGCATAAAAATTAATATTTAGGAATACTTACTTGATGTTGAATACCTCACTTAGGCAATGTTTGAGTACATGATTGCATTTTGATCAATTGTTATATTGTGGAATTTAGTCAGGATATCCCCAGGCTCTGCAGTGTACATGGATGGTGTGTGCTTAATTTTTATATTGTATTCAGTACCACTGATATTAATTATTATATGTGTGATTTCTATTCCTGACTTTTTTTTTAAGCATTTTGCTTTTGGTTGTTCTTTAACAAATATTGTGAGCACTATCACCTAGCCAGCTGGATCTGCAGCAATGAAGAAAGGTACGCGTTAAATTTTATGATACACATTTCAGATCTTTAGACTACGTTTCAGCCATGGTACAGATTCTGCAAGTGGATGAAAACTTCTGAATCATCATTTATTGTGGTTGAGGCTTCTAGCATTTAGCAAAGGCACTTTCTCTTCTGATTTTTTGTTTACCTTTTCTTTTCTTTTTTTCTATCTTTCTTTTTTCTGAACTTGAAGATATCTAAAAAGGGGTCTACTTTGTTTCATTGAATCTCATTTCACTGAATTTCATTTCACCCTGACCATATTGCTGAAAACACAAATTACTGAAAACTCATTTCACTGAATCTCATTTCACTGAACTGAACTTAGTATATATGGCACTGTGTAGGGTACTGTAAGGCAAGTAAAGTGTATATGCCCTTTTCACCATTGTAGTGTGATCCTGGAGTTAGTATATATAGTTAGGGATGAGGTGGGGGCACAGCCCTCCACATTGGGGTATGTGTGGGGCATAACCCCCCCCCATTCTTGTTTGTTTTATATTGTATTTTACCAAAAACTTCAAAACAATACATTTTAAACAATAGGCATGCATAGTTACAACACCAATGACTAACTCTCTTCAGAAGACAATATGTACTCAAACTAAATGGGGGGGCTACACCCCCACACCCCCTCTAACTATATATACTAACTCCAGGATCACACTACAATGGGGAAAAGGGCATAATAGTGCCATATATATTAACTGCAGTTCAGTGAAATGAGATTCAGTGAAATGAGTTTTCAGTAATTTTAGTTTTGAAATGAAATTCAAAGTAGACCCATTATCAAGATGCAAAGTTTCAGCATTATGCCCATCAAATGCAAAGTAGTGTTCCTGGTCAAATAACTTTGTCCAGACTGAAATAGCCTCACTCCACTGTCCATGACACCATTTCTTTGGTCACTGATTGAATGTCTGTCGGAATTATGAAGTGGATTTTCTTTCCTTGTCATTTTATCTGATGCTGGCCAGCACTTGCAAACGCATTACAATTTTGCACTAAATGGTGTTTATAGTATGTGACCAGGAGTTTAGGAGGGAAAAAGCCTATCAACACTGACTCAAACAAATTGCTGTGCAAAATTATATATAATATTGTATGTTTTCCTCAGGTGTTAATTTTGCTTGGTAGATATAACCATCTTATAAATAGCCCTGTATTGGATTGTGTAGTCAATGTACTGGTCACGACAGTTTTCTTTTTCCACTTGTGACATCTCCAAAAGCACCTTCGAGAAAGGTATCAACATTAAATTCAGACTATCACACATTTGAATGCTTTAAACCTTGATTTTGTTCTTTAAAGGTGTCTGCTTTTTCAATCAATTCTAAATAGGTTGAAATCCATATGATGATAAAAGGAAACACACTGCTGTTTCAGTTTCAGTCAGCAATCAGCATTCTTAAACTGAATCAAAACTTACCCACATGATCCATAAATAAATAAAGAGCTGAATTTGTTATTGGGGTAGTCATAGCAGCTTGGTATAATTAAACTTCTCACTGCTCTTAACCAGGTGTATAATTTTGCAGATTCATCTAAGCCAGAAAGATATATAATCGTACTTTTGGACCCCTTCACCTCCTAAAGGGCCCATCTCAATACCAAAAGATTACCAAATTCTGTTAATAAATGCCACACAGGTAAAAGATGCACTCTCCAAAGCTAAGAATACAGCATCCATGGGACCAGATGACATCCCAGGCTGTGTACTACATGAACTACAAAATGAACTGGCACCTCACCTAAGTGTCATGTTTAATCATAGCCTCACCTCAGGCTTCGTGCCCACTGAGTGGCTCACAGCTACAGTTATCCCATTCCACAAGGGGGGATCCACCTTGGATCCTGGGAACTACCACCCCCTCAGTCTGATGAGCCTGATCTGCAAGGCCATGGAACGTATTATCATGGAACTTATAAACAAAGACATTTAATAGGTAACATAAAAGCTAGAGGGAAATGAACAGCAGTATTGAAGTCTGATGAAACGTTTTTTAAACGTGAAAGCGCTCACCATTGGATCCTTTTCCTGTAAAGATTTTTTGTATTAAACTACATTGGATTAAGCTGTGGCGAGCCTCTTTTGCTGTATTTCTACAAAGACATCGGCAACCTTCAACCACTGGACCCCACACAGTTTGGGCTCGTGAAGGGCTAATCTTGTCTCCTGAACCTGATTGACTTCTTCAGATCAGTCTCCAGGGCCGTGGACAAGGATAAGGTGGTCCACACAGCCTATCTGGACCTCACCAAGGCCTTCGACACCCTTTCTGTCACTGCACTCCTCTCTTTTAAGACCCTACTTACTACAGTTTCTTTCACTCTTTTCTATTGACTCTACACTCCTCCAACTCAATTTTCTTTTTGCCAACTGCCTTCCTTTCCTCTAATGCCCAAACTGTACCCACAACTACTGATCCTCTGTCTGAAGAAACCAACTCATCTTTTCTAAACCCATAATTCACTTATGCAGTGCTCTCTAGAAGGAATTACTAGACTTAGCTAATGTCATACTTTTGTTACTAAACTATAGTTAGAGTTTTTTACACTTCAAGTAAATGTGAAATGTTGAGAAACTGTATTATACTTACTCATATGTACTTATTTGTTAGTGCTAGTCATTTTTGTATATGTTATTTACTCTTGTGCTACTGTGGAGCTTTTCTCCCCGGGCCTCCACTGCAAAAGGGCTTTCGCTCCAGTCAGACACTCCTGGTTAACAAATGTTAAATAAATACATAAAAATAAATATATAAAATACAGGAAACTCCTAAATCAAGCCAAAAAAACAAAGTATCCATCTCCCAACTTCAATGTCATGGTTTGACTCCTCCTTTTAGTAAGTCAACATCACCTCCAGTCTGCTGTCCTGTCTTCTTTCTCCCAACCTCCTCTCCTTCTCACTATCCACATTTTAGCTCTGTTATTCCTAAATGCCATGCCTCTTCTTTTTTCCATACCTCTGTTAATATATAAAATGTAGATAGCAGTTTTAACCAAGCACATTTATGTTGTACTCCTAATCTTATCATGTATAAATCTAGTTGTAATTATATATCATATTGTATGTTGCTATAACAGATACTTGTTTTACATTTTATACCCATGTACAAATCATAAATTGGCTTACTGTGATCCATGTTCAACCCTAATAAACAAAAATAAATAAATATACCCACATACATGCATGCAGTTTGACATAATATGAATGTACTTGGCCTGCTCACAACTAACTAAATAAAACTGCATTATTGTCATTGAATTTGTACAACTTTGGACTTGTTAATTATAGCCTACTGTTAAAATGTGGAGTTTTTCTTGCCTGGCTGCCACTGCATGTGGGCATTGCCCAAGTGGACATACCCACATAAAAATATATACTCACTCACACTCTTTTTTATTTATTTGTTAAGCGTGTAAACCCAAGTGACTTTGGGGGTGATCTAGGGACGCTGTTTATTCTTATTCTATTTTATTTCACTTTGATAACAGGGTAAGTAATGTGATAGGCAGATCCTTCTAACCATTTTCAGCAACAACACAGGTCAAAAGGGAACTAGACATATAGACAGAAAAGCAAATAGCAGTGACAAGTATATTAAGCAAACAGCACTGAAAAATATATTAGTTAAGTGATCTGCTCAAATAAGAGCCTGAGAGAATCAAACCCATGAATGCATAATGAAGTATTTAATTATTAGTGAAATGCAAACAGTAGTGTTAAGAGCAGCCAGCAAACTAACACCCAATGATTTTTTTTGTGTGTGTGTGTGTGTGTGGGGGGGGGGGTCACTTAAAACCTTTGATGTCTTTTTTAGTCATGTTTCTCCTTATTGTGCTTAATTTTTGATGTTTTTTCTATTTTTGTTTTTTTTGCTTGAAGTGCTATGCTGGTTTAAGCTGTCATTTTATTTGTGCTTGGGTGAAAGATTAGCTGTCAAATGAGTATGTTCACTATTGTATTGGAGAACAAGGGAAATGGGCTAGCAACTGCAAACATAGCAGTCATAGCCATCTCTATGAGCAGCCTTCCAATCCAAGCAATTCAGCATTTGAAGGGTACCAGACAGTTGCAAGTACTGACAGGAATGGATATAAGCTTTTCATTTTTCTTATCAGGGCCCTCTTCTTTCTGTAAGGAATGAGATTCCATTAGTTTTACTAACATGCCTTGGAAAGTGAGAGAAACAGAAAATGGGAGATTATTATGTGAGCTGAAACATATTTAAACTATGTCTACAATTTTACTAGCTGTTATGACCACTTATTTTTGCAAAAAATACTGAGTTTTGGATAACTTTATAATACACCTGGTGTTCCACTATGAGAGGTTGAGTCAATAGATGCCAAAGAACTAGCCTGTCTCCATGGCACAGAGGAATGGAGCTTTGACTCTGACCCAGGAGACTGTGGTTTGACTTGGGCCTGGAAGAGTCAGGTAATAAGGGACTGCAATAAAGAAATGTGTTCTGTTATCTTTTCTGAAAGGGTAGCGAGATTGCAGGTACCTGAAAAATACATAAGCAAGTGTAATTTTCTTGGTGAGTCCTGAGAAATCAATTCTCATGGTTCAAAGATGGGAGAAGACAGTTTACAGGTAGAAATCCTTGTAGAAGTGAGGGATGGCCAGCATGGTCAACCCATTTCAACCCCTTCCCCTCTTAACTGTGTGAGTGAGAGTAAATCAAGACAGGCAATGTAAAAATCTACAAATAACCCCAATGGCTGTCTAAATGAAGGCCCTTACCAGCTCAGCCTTGCCCTGGTGATGTGGAACAAACAGGATTATTGGCTGGGGGTGGTGGTGTTTGACAGAGAATAGAAGACAGCAAAAAAAAAATGTTTGACAGAGAACAAAACACAGGAAAAAAAACATGGCTAAGAGACATATTATTGAACACAAATGCCCCTAAAAGTAAAAATACAAAAAAATTAATCTGTCAGTATTTTTGTAGGGGAAAAGCTCCACCCCCATTATCCCCATGGGGAGGGCAAGTTCCCTTCATCCACAAACATATATATGTATGTATATATATATATATATATATATATATATATATATATATATATCTATACGGTGGTGGTGCTGTGGTAGCGTTATCGCCTCACAGTAAGATGTTGTCCTGTTAGATTCTCAGCTAGAGCGTCTTCTGTGTGGCATCAGAGCTGGCAACTCAGCATGTAAAAATTTACTGCCAATCATTAGCGGACCAGAGTTCCGCTGTGGTGACCCCTAACTGGGAAAAGCCGAAAGACACAATAATATATATGTATATGTATATGGTAGTATCAATGCAAACAATGGAAACTTTTCCCAAAACAAAGCAATAACTGCCAACACACCCCTAGAAACTGCACCAGCAGTGATTTTGTATTAAAAACAGTGAGTGTCATTTCATGCTTCCTTGTGTTGTGGCTTGGATCCTGACACTTGGGATATTTGATCTTTATAAATTATAGCTATAATGCGCCTATTGTCTAAAGAGCTGCAGAGCATGGCCCTTACAGTTGCATTAAAATACATGTAATAACCATGCTGTTTTAAGCACTATAAGGCCCTGTGTGAACTAATTCAAGTTTTTTTTTTTCCGGCATTACTAAAGTCATGGTATTAAAGGTTTATAACAGGTATCTATCTATTCATGTGTGATAGCCATCTGATATTCATAATGCCTTGAACCATGGCTTGGAGGAAAGCTGTACTGTAGAAAATCATGGGTTTCATTTCACATTTTACTGTTTTTGTTTTAATTTACTGCTGCAGTTTTTGCTCCAGTTCCTTACTTTATCTTGTGTTCCATCTTCATAGATTCAGGGGTTTATAAGTACTTAATAGATTATTGATCTGTGAGGATCTTAAGAAACCCATCCTTGTATTCCCCCATGATATTGATTAGCCTTTCTATCTTGCAATATCAATATCCAAAGACAAGCTAAACAAATAAATATTTGCATAATTACATTCTCCCTATCCATGAGGGTCAGTGGTGCTAAACTGGGGTGAATTTGTGACTAACCATCCATTCATCCAAATTACATTTGAACAGAGTTAGAGAAGTTCTGTCTTTTTGTGGCATGGAAGACAGCTGCACAGAAGTGATATTCTATATGATACATACCTATCCCTCCAGCATGTTCTGTCAGTTTTGCAAAAGAGATTAAGGTTTTGTGAGCAGGTGTTTATGATACCATCTGATGTTTGAATGTCTAATAGGCGTGATAGAATAGGGTCTGTTGAAGCTTATATGCAAGAGAAATGTCACCTCTCAATAGCTTGTATGATATCAAAAAGACAGACAAAAGTTCACAGTTGATCTGCATAGTTTTTCTGATTTAGGCACTTGTTTTTTAATGATAAAGCATTGTGGTTATTCCAGTTGTAACAAGTGTTTGGGCAGATTCATTCCAAAAAGGGCATTAGACTCGATGATCAGCCTAAGCTGTGCTGAGTACAGTGGAACAATTGCATTCCTGGATCTGTATACTGTACCTTGGGATATAAGATGTGTGATGATAAAGGAATTCCTTACAACAGTACAGACATGGTGATCAAAGGATAGTTCATTGTCGGCATGAGTTTCCAGATCTCTAACTCCAAGATCAATTTTCAGGTTGGTGGTGTAAATGTGATTGTTACAAGGGGAGTCAGGCTTGCTGAAGGATATGATTATGCACTTCTTGTCATTTAGTTTTTGCTCATCTGTTTGTTTGGGACAGGTCCTCTTACAGGATCTTGCTGTCCTCTGGAGAGTTAATGATGGCACTAAATTTTCTTGGTCAGGCACAGACCCTTAACATTAGCTTTGACCATCAAGAAGTAAATGTCAAAGAAGAATAGTCCACTGACTAAACCACAAGGCACTCCAGGGTAAAACCACTTCTAAAGGAGTACATATATACAACAGACACTAATGTTATATAAATGGAATGGCATGCTTTTTTATTTGAGCTTCTTTGCAGAGCATCAATCATTTGTCCACCAACTGTTGTTCTAGGAATTATGAGATGAAACATGTTCTGTACAGTTATAAGATTAATTCTGTATGTGTCCCTAGATTGAGAAGTCTGGTATATAACTAGGCTCCCAGCCTCCAGGCATGTTTTCTTTTGTATTGTGGACATTCAGACTTTTCTTTACATGCCATGTCACTTCCTGCTATCTCTATATCAATTACACCTCCAACAAGTTGGACCTATTTTTAAAGTGACTTACACATTAGGGGCCAAATATGAAACACCTGCTCTCACTGTAAATGGTTACTTACACTGAAAGCAAGTCTTTTGAAATCAGGCTCATAATTCTTACACAGATCGGTGTCACATGCAATATCAGCATTTTAGCATTACCATATGCCCATTAATGAGCTAGGTCTTGTGGCAAGCATTGGGCATGTTAATAATTCACTTTTATTCCAGTTTTGGATATTTCACAGTTTCATATGTTTTGCAGTAAATACTTTACCCAGTCATTTCTAATGTATCTGATGCCTCCATTTTCCAAGGACAGTGAAATGAAAAGACCATTATTAAGTGCAGCACGGGACAAAGATTATGGAAATAGGATGTGAATAGCATTCATTTAGCAAGTCTAATCGATTGCAATAAACCATGCTTACATTTTGTGTGACCTTCAGTGAGTCATTTAATCAGAAGAGATATCCTGCGTTGCCCTGTCAACAGGTAATAAGGTCTTGCTGACCTTAAAGGATTACCAAACAGTTCTGAGTGAATAATTTTCCATGGATTTTTCTGAGTTAAACATATGCTGTTTACAGACCTGGCAATGAATTGCTCATAGTTTCTTTTCCAGTTCACAAATAAGAAATACTTTATTTAAGAATGACTGCTGAATACATTATCCTAATACAAGCAAACATTAGGCTCTCTACATTTTCTCCTCCTTTTAAGTCATTTACTTGCTTATATGGACTGTGTATAGGTCCAAGGGCTATTCAAGATTCAAAATTTCTTCAACAGCATCTCACATGTACAAAAAGAACTGACTAGTTAATCTATGCAGGTCATTGAAAATCACATCTGAAATAAGGATAAGACATGACTGCAGTGAATAGTTTGGTTACTGGGTTACAAGGTGAACTCTACTAGTTAATACCCAAAGATTCAATGCCATCATAAGCCAAAGAAAGTTTAAATGAAAGGTCATCAACCCCAAATACATGGTAAATTCTGTTGGCATTATAGGCAGAGGATACCCACAAAGACTGATTGATTGATTGATTGATTGATTGATTGATTGATTGATTGATTGACTGATTGATTGATTGATTGATTGGTTTATTTGTTTATTATTATTGTTGTTGTTTAATTTTATGTGAATATAACAATAAAACATTTTGGTGCCATAGAAAGACTACCTAAAATCAGTGAGCCATTGGGTATGTGTGCCATCCTGTTAGACACTGTCTGGTAGGAGCCCCACAGCAAGACAGTGGTAACCTCAAAGTTTAAATTGTAATGCATTTCTTAGGAACTATTAGCAATGGAAGGAATTCATATAAATAAAAGCAAATTGAAAAGGACATCTTTTCTGACCAAAGCTAGAATGGGCACTGATTTTGTTGAAATGAAGAATGTCAGAAGATAGGGAATATGTATGCTGAACTGTGGGTGATAGTGGGTGGGTAATTGTGAAGATAACTGCAGAAAATGCTAATGATTTAGGATGGTCATAACCCTGTTTAAACATACATCTTGGAAGCATACATTTTTCTTCACAAGTGGGAATTATTCTGTGTTGTTACTATTTTGCTTTAAACATCAGCAACATGTGAACTATTAAATTAAACTTGTGAGCTACAGTTCCTATATGTCTTTTCTACTTATTATTTCCAGAAGTTACCACTCATTGAAGAGAAAATTAACTTTATGTGGTGTTTCTTCTGAAGATGTACAAGTAAGTACTTTATATTTTTGAATAAACAGATGCATGGATTCATAAACATAGCACTCGGTTACATAACTATGTATGAGTAAGAGCAATGTGCATGATGGGGTCTGAATAAGCAATCAATCAGGTTACGTAACTACAAGACGACAAAATCATGCAAATAGTGTGTTTTCACCAATGTGCATTCATAAGTGCAATGATATACCTCTGTGAGCACAGCTGTCAGCCAGATAAGAACTACATGGAAAAGTCCCTACTTTGTTTATACTATAAACGAAAAAGAAATGTGTGCATAGAATGGGTAGGAAAGTAGGGCAACAAGAAAGAAAGAGTGGTATGCTGGAGATGTAACAAGGGCACTTTTTATGAGACTGGTGCCCATTTTTATTACATTTTCAAGAAATCTACAGGGGAAGATATGAAGTTTGGACAAGAAAGAAGATATAGGATTGACTATAGGATGATGATGCCCAAATAGGTGATCACAACAGAGAAAGACAGGCAAAGGCAGGACAACTGCTTGACAGAGGACTGGCCTACAAACCAGAGATAGAAGTGAAACACATGATGGGGGAATACAATGGATTAATGGCTGACTGTCATGTTGCACAGTGCTGCGCCAACCTGATTTATCAGTATTAAACCTCAATTGAAAGCGAGGAAACTGTGATAAAACTGTTGTGATTGGAAGAATATGATCACATGATGTTATGTTAACTTATTAAATTAAGTTGTTAAGACATGTTTTTTGTCTGATAAAGACTGGAGTATACTGACAAAGTTTTTACCAAAGTGTTTTTATATGAGATTAAGGGATTTAATGTGCTCTGTGTATGGCACTTTTTGTTATTTTATAAATATTTTTTTTTGCTTGTTTTTTTAGTCCACTGACAAGTGGGTTTTGGTTTTATCTATATATCTTTATATATATATATATATATATATATATATATATATATATATATATATATATATATATATATTATTAACTCTTTTCAGCTGACATCCCATTTCACTGAAACCCATTTGGTCGGCAGCTCATTTCATTTCAGAACTTTCTGGGGGGCCCTTACTTTTCCCAATGTAATGTGGGGGCCCCAACCCCAACAACTCCACGACCACAGCACAACAGGGGGGGCAAAACCCAAGTTTTTTTTTGTTTTGCCCTTTTGTCTATGAAACTATGGGGTGGGGGCTTCAAATTTCCGGTGAAGAAGGATGTCAGTGTCAAAAATAGATATATATATATATATATATATATATATATATATATATATATATATATATATATATATATATATATATATATATATATATATATGTGTGTGTGTGTGTGTGTGTGTGTGTGTGTGTGTGTGTGTGTGTGTGTGTGTGTGTGTGTGTGTATATCTCCTTCTGTCTGGATATCAATCCATATACTATCTATCTATTACATTCACAGGACCATGACATTTTGTCAAATAACATTTTGTCAGCACAAATGTGATGAATATTTATGCCAAGTATTATAATGTTTCAACAAGAACTTCTTCAGAAAAGTTTGTAAAACACACACACACCTCTTAAAACGACAGTCAAATAATCATGTACTAAGCACACTGTTGCATGCATATCTCTCAACCTGGAAACATCAAAAATCTGGACAAAGGCCCTGAAAAATAGGTACAAATCTGTAGGCTGACTAACATAAAATTTGCACACATAATTATGTAATCCCGCCCACTCCAATGGAATTGTGGGATGCCAACTTTTAAATGCAAGCTAAGAACAGACAACCAAAATATGATGATAGTGCACCAGTCCAGCACAGACCAGTTAATGCATCTCTGTTGCTATTAATCTTATCATATTAAGCCTAAAAAGTGCAGTTCAGTCTATCTCAGCAAAACAAGTGGTACATCAGAGTGGCATGACAATGAACTCTGCCTTCTGTTTTGCACGTTTTAAGCCTTTGACCCTCTATTTATGTATCTGTGCCACACTGCTGATCTACAGCTTGTCATCAATTAATAGCCATGTACTTGCACTAAGGGATTGGGTACAATTCCAAGGGAGATACCTCAAGAAATCCAAACACAATGAACTGTGCAGTACTGAAGAGAAAATAAAAAAGTGCAAATCAAAGCTGCTTTATACTGAAGTAAAACACTCTGGGGTGCTGTGTTTATTGAACGAGATGACTGAGTCATAGATGTTTACCTCAGCTGCCACTTCTCAAGAATTGTACACTACAGTGCTGTGTGCTTTAGATAAGTTACTGGATGAAGTGATATCATTGCGTATAATTAAAAATCTGGCACATGTTGTCTGCATGTAAAAGACAAGCCTTAAATAACTCCCTCATGAGTTTGCAAACAGTCAGTGATGCATTCCCCTGTACTGAAGATTACCACCATATCACCATATTCCAAGCATGACTAATGTGACTCTTGTATTTATACGGTCACCATTAGCATTGCTTTACTGAAGTGTAAAAACACACACTCATGCAGAGTCTCCAGTTGATAAACTGATTTTTCTTCACAGCAAGGTACATCATTGTATTTATGTAGCTAATAAGGTGGTTAATAGTGTTTGTCACATGCTATTCTTAACGGTGCTGTGTATTAGTCAGCCTACGCTAGCAAAAGCACTTATTACCATGCATGTGTAATGTGTATGCAACTTCCTCTTTCACAGCACCATCTAACAAAAGGGAAAAATCTGCTCTAAATTAGTGAGCACATCACTGAAGTGTGCATTTAAATAACACAGACTGAGCCAGCATGAATGATCTCTGACCATTTAACATTTATAAGCAATATTGGCTTATTCTTTCTTAATTTATACGCAAGAATCTAAGATCTTAAAACTGGGGGGGGGGGGTTCTTCTTTAAATGAAAAAGCATTTACACCATAAAAGTCATGATTTTCTTAGGCAGGTTCTGAGGATTTGATTCAAGTTATCAGACACATGACCTACTTTTTGCCATAATATGTACTGGACTTCACCAGTATTCTGCCCTTTATAAGCAACATTACTGGAATGCAGGCAACAAAATAAATAAATAACATTTTAAGCACAAAGAGAGGAACAGTTTTATTTTCTGTTTTCCAAAATACTTAATGTAGTTCAACAATAATGACGACTGTCTGGTTAGTGCACACACACAGCAAAGCTGGCCACAATAAATAAATGAGAAACTGACCACCACAATAAGTAAATGAGAAACTGGCTTGTAATGTAAGCTGCTCCTGCTGATACATTACACAACTGCAGCCAAGAAGTAACCATAAGTAAATGAAAGCTCAGACTCCCGCCTGCAGCAGCCCGCCATTAAATGAAAAGAAGCTGTTGCACACAGCAAATGTAGCACACTCCTGCCATTAAAGTAAACAAACAGTAAACGAGAAGCTGGCCGTTAGCACATTCCTACCATTAAAGTAAGCACAGACTATGAAAAATTGGCCGCAAGGCACACGCACACTCCTGCCGTCAAAGTAAGCAAAGCAAACAATAAATGAGAACCTGGCCATTAGCACTTTCCTGCCATTAAAGTAAGCACAGATGTTTAGGTATGCTAAGGACTACTATCAAAAGTCTCAAGTTCTCAGTCCAAATTGTGTCAGTATATGTAAAACCAAACAGAAACTCATTTATTAAGGGCAGGATTCACGAGGGATTGCACGGAGTCTAAGAGCCGTGTAAGACTCCATGCAGCCATTGCGATCCAGGAACAGCCTGAAATCCCATGTAAGAGAAAGCAAAAATGACTCTTACACGGGCAGGGTGTGGATATGCTAATCACCCCACTTGCAGCCGAAAGGCATGCAAATGAGGTAGATTAAGTGATCCACGAAGCTGAAACCAGCCCGTGTAAGAGTCGTGTTAGTTGCAGAAATGTACTCAGTTGACAACTGAGTACGTTACTGCAGATAACACAACGGAGCCATGACAGCTCCAAATAAACTGTGCAAATGTTACAGACAGCATTCCAATGGCCAAATATGTGGCCATTGGCATGGTAAACCGATGCAAACATGAAAAAAAGAGTTTTTTTTTTCGGAGATCGGCGATGTTTAAATGCAGCGCAGCCCCGCGCAAATGGGCTGCGCTATATAAACTGAAAAATGAAGGTTTGAAACCCACAAATGTGGGTTTTATGTAATGCATGGATTTGCAATGCAGGGACTAGCAGACCAAAAACAACATGGCCACCGTCTAGTGGTTGCTAAGGGGGGAAGCTGAGTGTAAGACATGTAACTAAGCATTAGTAGGCAATCCTATGTAAATGAATGGTAGGATAGTGAATCACACTGTCACATAGCAAATGAGCACAGTCCGTGTAGTGTAAGAGTTAGATAAGGGGAAGTAACAGAGTAGGAGATAGGTGACATCACAGTGGGGAATGTCAGGAAGAAAGCAAGCTCATTGGAGCAAAGTGGTATGTGAAACATATCAATCACACAGCAGAAAAAGAGGAGTGTCAACAGATAAGCATGGCAAAGTCAAGAAATGGAAGGTGTACACTGTGGACAACACCAAAGTTTCTTGCTGTACGTGCATGTGCGCGTGTGCGTGCTGGGAGCCGCGAGTAAGACAGAGTGTGCGCATGGAACACAGAGGAAGCATGTAGGATCCTGTTTAAAGATCTGTAAACCTGTTTGCGCTGGTGTGTGCGCGTTTTAACCCGAATAAGCAGATTCTAGTACCTGTAAGCATGTGTTCGTGCGTGGTAGCCACTGTGAGCGTGTTTTTGCTGGTATGCACGCTGCTCCCCCTGAGGAAACAGAGAGGAAAAGGAAGCAGAAGAAATAGTAGGAAACTAGCAGGGAATTCTTGTAGAGGTAGCAGGTGAAAACAATTAGAAGCAGGCAATTACACAGGCAGAATACAAGCCCATCCCAGCACTTAAAACACTGCAAACAGCATTGCAGTATGTTTCTCTCAAGAGACACTGCAAGACAGGAGTAAGCTAGTAGAAGTGAAAACTGAAAAAGCTGCACTCAGACCAAATATGCTAGGGGCTGCCACAGCTGTCATAAGGAGACATAGGAGACTTGCTGAGGGTGGTGACAATGGAAATGCTGCCAGACAACCCACAGTGAGGAGACGGAGAAGAGTGTACAGGCCCAGGGTCACCTACCAGGGGTTACATGAGCTGGAGATAGTGGAGCGCTATAGAGTGGACAGAGACCTCCTGCAGCAAATTGTTGAGCTGTGCAGGCCATGCCTCACACACAGAACCAACAGAGGGGAACCCATCCCAGTGGAAACCAAGGTATGTGTTGGCCTAAGAATACTAGCAACAGGTACCTTCCAGAGACCAACTGGTGATATGATGGGGATATCACAGGCATCAGCCTCCAGGGTACTGCACCAGTTCCTGGATGCCATGTCAGCACATGTCGGTGATCATGTATATTTCCCCAATGCCCATGAGGTATTGGCCAGCAATATGCGTCTCTTCCAGCAAATAGCGGAATACCCTGAGGTAGTGGGTGCAATAGACTGCACACACATACGCATCAAAGCACCAGCCGGTGAGCAGGGTAGGGCCTACATTAACCGCAAGGGCTTCCCCCTCCATCAACTGCCAGGTCATGTGTGATGCCCAGGGCATAATAATGAATGTGTGTGCTGGCTGCCCTGGGAGCTACCATGATTCCCATATCTGGCATTTGACGCAGCTGTACCAGACATTTGCCAATGGGGACATCCCACATGGACACCTAGTGGGAGATGCAGGTTATGCACTGGAGCCATGGCTGATGACACCCATCAGAAACACGCACACACCTGAACAGGAATGCCATAATGAGGCACATGCACAAACACGTAATGTAATAGAGCGTGTGTTTGGGCTGCTCAAGTCATGGTTCCGGTGCCTGGACACATCTGGTGGAGCCTTGCAGTACTCACCAACTACATGTACCCAAATTGTCATGGTATGTGCTATGCTACATAATATGATCCTGCGAAAACAGCTGCAGCAGGACCAGCATAGGGCCAGGACAAATAGCCCCCCACCATTGCCAAGGCCATCACAGGCAGAGCATGACTCGGAGGAGGAACAACCTGAGCCTGCCCCAGTAGGCAGAAGGAGGCATGCCCAGTATGCCCTGGCCTTGGCAAAGAGGCAATGCATAGTGCATACACTGGCTCAGTAGGAACGCTGGGAATGATACCCCTCTCTGACTCACTCATATAGTAACAGGGATGCCTAACATGACATAACCTGCTCTCAAACATGTACAGGGAGTGTAGTATGTGCATCCGACAGAGGCAGCCCTGCAGCACCACCTGAGGCATGATTGCCATGTGTTAAGCAATGTAACACCATCTAGTATATTGAAACATGAAGACCCAACCTAACATCTCACCCTCACCAAGCATGATGCCACACTATGAAGACAAC
The DNA here is from genome assembly GCF_019279795.1 of Protopterus annectens. Classification (NCBI taxonomy): domain Eukaryota; kingdom Metazoa; phylum Chordata; order Ceratodontiformes; family Protopteridae; genus Protopterus; species Protopterus annectens. The sequence continues at coordinate 205,614,942 of NC_056726.1, read as the reverse complement.
AAGATCAAGTACAATAATTGGCTGAGGTATTGCTGTTAGCAAGGGGGAACACATGGCTGACAGCCTGGGCTGACATGCCGAGCAAGACATGATGCCCCACCTGCTAGGGATGGCACGCATCCAGCACACCTGGCTGTGTAGATACTCACAAAGGCTGCTGTTACCCCCACTGTGCCTGGAATAGGTAAGTCTGGAAACACAAACCCACCAACATAGGTAGCACAAGGGATAATAACCTGGACATAATGCTACCCAATGCTAGAAGTCTAACCTGCAAGGTGCATGCAGACCAAACCCACCACAGCATGGAGAATGGTAATATGTGTTCTGTAACAGAAACCTGGGCAAGGCCCAGAAGAGCACCCTAATACTACCAGGTTATGCCTCATACCATGCTCTACAGCTCCAAAACATGGAACACACGACAATAGGAGTGTGGCTACCAGTAATTATCAAGAATAACCACACCCCAGGTTGGTACCACAGCAAGAAGCAGCATGGACTATCCACGGGCAAGTAACACTGTCTCAAACTGTGTACCTGTTTGAAGCCTGCTACAGACCCCACACACAAACCCAGGTACCCCAGCCAGCCTTCCTGAAGACACTTCAGAGTATGAATGTCCCAACAAATACCAAACAAGGCACACACAAAGTATGACATAGGTGGCAATCCATTATGTATGGAAGAAGTAATCATGGACCTAGGGACACAAGTGGATGGTAACCTGTCATGTGACACACACATTGCCAAGGTGGCCAGGAAGACCTGCTATATTGCCAACCTTAATATGAAAGGATGCACATGTAGAGCTACAGAGGTCACTGTGCCCCCATACCCTTCCCTTATCAGGCCCATACTTGACAACTATGCCCCAGTTCACATGTACCTTACCTTACACATGCATCAGTCAGAAAGACCCCAAATGTACCCCACCAACAGGATAAAGGGTCCAAATATTGGACATCTGCAGCCTGGCTGAAGAAACCACAGCCCAATTCAGAAGCATACTGCACAGTCAGAGGTGATGTATGCCTGATGTACAAGGCCATGTCCAATCCAGAATGAATGGACATGCTCCACTGCAGAAACCCCAAATCCAGCAGACACACCACAGTGAGATATCTGAACCTCTACACATAGATTAATAGGATGTGCTGGAGGGACAGATCCATAACCCAGAGGCTTAGGACACACTGGAACAGAATCCCAGTCCATGATAGGCTGAGCTCCACACACAAACTCAACAAGAGAAATCCATTGAAGTGCATGGGAGATAGTAGGTGTACACTTGGGGCCATCCCTGTGTCACATCTAGGAAAATAAACCCTACGTGGGCATAATATGCACATTGCAAGGGGTGTTGAGACCCACTCACAGTCTGTCAATGCTCAAACAAGGCCAGGGCAGATAGCCTAGTATGAACCTATGAACCTATGATGATACAAATTGTGCAGGACACAAAGGATTATTACACAGCTGTCCTACCTGATGGTAGGAACCATGGTGATAATCCACAGATATGCTCTGCAGCACTCTAATATCACAAACAATACACCAAACCCACACACATTGCCAACATCCTACCTAACAGATTCTTTGCAAACTCCCCACCAGCACCTAACTGCCAAATATATATCCCAGGAGAGTGCTGGCCCCCCGACATTGCAGATGCTGAGGTAACAGCCAGCATCCACAAAGCACAGCACACAGCATCAATGGTACCAGATGGTGTCCTGGGTTGTGTCCAACAAGTACTGTAAGAAGAATGGAACAGCAAATAGCATTACTGTGCACTATCAGTCCTACCACAGGATATGTACCCACAGAGCGGTGTACAGCAACAGTGGTCCCACACCACAAAGGGGGTGCCTGAATGGATACCGCAAACTATCACCCCTCAACCCCGAATATCTAGGTTGGCAAAGTAATGGAGAGGATGATCATGGATCCCATGAATAACGAGATTGGGTACCCACAGACATTGGACCCTACCCAGTGTGGCTGTCATAGGGCAGATCCTGCCCCGTACACATGTCTGACTCATGTGAAACATGCACCAAGCCCAGTGATGTGGGGAATGTTGATCACACAGCCTATCTGGACCTTGCTAAACCCTTCCATACAATACCCTAGTTGGCGGTACAGATAAGCTCACCAGCCTAACTATAAACCCCTATGCAAGTAGATGGGTTGCAAACCAGCTCAAGGACAGAACTGACCTGGCAGACATGCTGTAGCCATGGCAGACTGCAAACCAGGTACAACTGGCATCCCACAAGACATGGTCCTGGGACCCCACTTGTATGCTATATATGTCACATAGGTACAGGCCAACATGGAAGGACTCTGTCTGAACAGGTTTGCAGAGGACTACAAACTGGCCACCATATCGGACCCTCCAGCTGACACAAGCAACCTACAAAAGGCACACATAGAAACACACAAGTGGTGCCACAGCCATGTCAACAAGCGAAATGCAGAATAGTGTATAGTCAACCCCTGTGGAAACACAGTACATGGTCAGAAATTACCACATAGGTGTTAACCCAGTAAGTACATCAGGAGCAATAAGAGACCTGGGGACACAAGGTGATAGATATCCTGCATGTGACAACCATGTGTCTGTAGTGGTTACAGAAACATACCATATACCCACCTAATCATGAAGGTAAGCACAGCTTGGTTAGGGTAGGTCAATGTGCCTCTTCAGTCATCCATCAGCAGCCTCACAATTGTGTACAATGGCCCTTCAGGGATGTACCATAGCAGACACCTGCAGCAACTGGAAAGACCACACAAATACCCCACCAGGAGGATCACAGAGCTGTAACAGATGCCATGTGTTGCCTGAGTAAAGAAACTGCAGCTCCACAAAGTGCCATACTGCCTGGCTGGAGGTGAACTGTGCCTGATGTATAGAGCCATGACCAACCTGGTATCAATGGACATTTGGCACCATGTAAACACTGAATGCTGGTGACCTATGCAGCTGACAGGCCTGAACCCCAGCACAGACATAAACAGGACATGCTGTACTGATTGGTCCATAACCCAGAAGCTCACTCCACTCACGACTAAACTCCCACTACAGGATATCCAGGGAGTCCCTCAGTGACTGTCATCCAGTGGAATCATGATGACTGGATGGGAGATGGTAGGTGTACCCTGGATATCACCTGTATGTCACGGGTAGACAGAGGCACAGCACACTAACCGTGACATATGTCATGGCAAACACCAGTAAATGTGTGTTGAAGGACAAACACTCTCTGACTAGCATTACAAATGGACTAGGGCACATGGCCATTGTTTGTCACTGTCCACACAAGTTGTGGAATACATTAACAATGTCGGACAATCATGTACTAAGCTGTCCATATCTGAACAAAATGCAACATGGTCATATCTGCACAACTGGCCCTCAACCAGTCTGGTGTGCTCACTATAAACATTACAAGCAGTGATAGGACTGAAACCGATTATACTGTCCACCACAGTGAAAGTTTTGCACCAGTACACTATACAACAATACAACTGTTTGGTCAGCAGGAAAGGATGATGACAACTGTATGCAAACTATCCCATGGCAACCCTGCAGGCACAGCATAATGCCTGTTAGGTTCAGACACACAGCAGTTGGGCAGTAAGAACACAACCTGATGTCCAACACTCAACTGTACATGTGATATATAGATGGCGTCCACACACAAACAGAAATGTGGTGGTCCACAGATCCAAACATAAGGAAAGGTCACACTGGGCATGCTCGCACACTTAGATAAATGAGATGTGGCAGTCAAGAAGCCATACAAACTGTGAACTGGGCATGCTCACACACTTAGGCCATGTCACAGTTCAGCAGTTGCACACACATATCTGGCATTTCTATGTGTTAACACAGGAACCTCCCACAATACAGACATCTGCCCAGTGCACACAGTGAAGTTACAACAGAGACATAAGTAAAGTACTGGATCCCACTCATATGCTAACATCTCCCACAGTACACACGTTGTTTATAGAGATAGGGAAGGCTATGGCAATAAAGACCCACAAACAGTATATGAGCAACAGATACTTGCATCTGACAGGTAAACATATGGCCGTAGAGTGCAATACCTGACTGTTGTCCCTAGGGAATACAGAAGGCTATCCACAGTGCATTTGGCGTCTGCCTCCACAGTACAGTAGGCCACTGTGCCTGTGCAAAGTTAATGCATAGATATGCTCTCCCCCTTACTGATGGATAGTAACAGATGTACATACCTCTTCATCCATAATGATGTCAGCACACTATACATATGTCAGGAGCAGAAATTATACCCAGTAATGTGAATAGCATGCTCCGCTACTGCGTCTCTAACAAGTGTCATAACATAGTTAGGTAGGGGTTTGAATCCTGCAAGTGCTCAGTGTGTGTGTGACTGTGTGTGGGAGAGTAGTGTGTGCAATTCCATGTGTATGAGAAATGTCCCTTTTGGCAACTATTACTACACAACACATGCTGCATATTCCACTGTCTAAACACTGATGATGTCAGCACCCTATAAGTACAGCAGGAGAAAGCAATCCCCTAGTAATGCAAATAGCGTGCTCTGCTAATGCGTCTCTCACTAGTATCATAACATAGTTAGGTAGGGGTTTAAATCCTGCAAGTGCTCAGTGTTTGTGTGACTGTGTGTGGGGGAGTAGTGTGTACAATTCCATGTGTATGAAAAATGTCCCTTTTGGCAACTATTACTACACAACACATGCTGCATATTCCACTGTCTAAACACTGATGATGTCAGCACCCTATAAGTACAGCAGGAGAAAGCAATCCTCCCAGTAATGCAAATAGCATGCTTTGCTAATGCGTCTCTCACTAGTGTCATAACATAGTTAGGTAGGAGTTTGAATCGTGCCCAGTGTGTGTGTGGGGGAGTAGTGTGTGCAATTCCACGTGTATGAGAAATGTTCCTTTTGGCAACTATTACTACACAACACATGCTGCATATTCCACTGTCTAAACACTGATGATGTCAGCACCCTATAAGTACAGCAGGAGAAAACAATCCCCCCAATAATGCAAATAGCGCACTCTGTAAATACATCTTTCACTAGTGTACTAACGTAGTTAAATAGGAGTTTGAATCCTGCAAGTACCCAGTGTGTGTGTGATTGTGTGTGGGGGAGTAGTGTGTGCAATTCTATGCGTATGAAAAATGTCCCTTTTGGCAACTATTACTACACAAAACATGCTGCATATTCCACTGTCTAAACACTGATGATGTCAGCACCCTATAAGTACAGCAGGAGAAAGCAATCCTCCCAGTAATGCAAATAGTACACTCTGCTACTGTGACTCTCACAAGTGATCTAACATAGTTAGGTAGGGGTTTGTATCCTACAAATGCCATGTGTATTTTTGTCACACAGTTTGTCCATGTGTGTGGGGTGTTGTTCCCAATATTGCACGACATACATTATATCAGTAATGTCAATGCACACATGATGTATGTGTGTGCCACCTACACATATGTACCTGTGAACTACAAAAGTTCCCATGTCTGAAGTCTGCCTCATGTGAATACATAGAATATGCATCAGACAACTGTATGACTGTGGTGTTCTGTGCAGGGGCTGCATGTGGTATGTGACTATACAGTGTGGGTTGTAGATGGTGTCATCCCACCAGCGAGGGATACATGATTGGTCTGGAGCATATAGTCCACATGTTGGTGATGAACAGGTGCAGCATGTTGTCACCACTTGTGGGAGTGGTAACAAGTTGTTCCATAGCAATGCAGGGAATGAATGATAAGAAACCTTCAGATAGGGTCTTGCAGCTAGAATAATGCTCACACTGTATGTTTGGGTAGTTGCAGTACAACCATATAATGGTGTGTGTAGAGACCGTCATATTCCCAGTGTTGTCAGGAAGGCCAAGTGGGTTTCCTGGGTATGGGAGTGTGGTGTGTGCCAGGCTATGAACCTGAAGGCAGTCTAACCCACTGTGTGTTGCACATGGAGAGGCTCTGATGCTTTGTGCAGTGCCACCAACCTGGGGTGTGTGTATCTGAGGTGCCTTTGGATACATCCCCTGTTCTGTTTTGGTGCATGTGTAGGGATGACAAGCATGGTATCAGGAATGACCTGGCACTGATGGTGTGCACCTGGGAGCCTTGTACCAGGAGTCTGTTACTGCACGGATATTGCTGTACCCCATGCGAAGGACAGTTTCCACTGCATGCATCTTGAGGTTTACACTGCTGCTGTTGAGTAGCATTGCTATTAGTGTCCCATCCTGTGTGATACCTGTGTAGGTGGCTATGTAATGTCAGCCTTGCATACAAAGGCACTATGTGTGTAGCAACAGCCTCTGCCAATATACAATGGCCCATGGGTGACAGGTGCAAGCTGTCCCAAGCAAAGCAATGTGGCATGTCCAGCATGTAATCCCACACTGACAGGCATTGGATCCCCTTTGGATGTCACTGAAAGATATGTTAAGTGCAGAAACCGATGATCCTGTCTACATATTGTGGCAGCATTCATGGTGAGGGTGAGATGCTACTCAAGGCCAGGGTCATACCAGCCTGTGCCACAAGCTCAGAGAGCCCCTCTATGTCCCCTAACATGTAGTTCAGGGAGGTGTGTCAGAGGTCATACACACTGGCACAGACAATGACTGAGTCATACTTCTACATGCCTTGGAGTGACTGCTTTGCTTGTGTTATGTGGTGGATCATAGTGCCCGATGGGCAGCTCAGCATGACCATCACCTTGTTCAGCCTGGGAGCAGGACCACCGTGTACGTGACAATAGAGGTACCTCATACAACCGTAGCAGGTGTGTTGTCTAGCCACATGGCCTGACACTGTTTGGCACACAGGCTTTGTGAGCTATGTGTTGCATGTGCTCTGCTCTGGCGTAATGTTTGCTTGTGTGTCTGCTTTGCAGGTGTCAGCTGCTCAGGCAGGATGCTATTCTGAGAGCCCAATAATGTACCTGTGTGTGTCTGTGTTTGGATTGTGGTCATGGCAGGTCTATGGGAGACTGGTACTGTATTCACTGTAGTATCCCACTCCACCTGACAGGGAATGCCAGTGCTGTGTAAACAGAGCTTAGCCCCCAGTTTGGCTATGTGGTTGCATCTCTCACATGTGTTGTACATGTATGGGAAGGGGAGAGGGTTGTCTGTGTACATGAGGCAGCTGTAACATTGCCACGTGACTCACAGATTCACCAACTGGACCTGAGAGTAGATCGACAGGTGACCTTTGCACATGCTACCATAGCATTGTGATTCCCGTACTAAGTAACGACACATAGGCCAATGGGGAACAAGGTACTCAAGGTGACTATGTGAGGGTGTAGTGCTCCTGATTTGTTAGTGCTGGCATATATGAATGCTGTCTTGAGCAAATGTGAGGTAAGTCATATGCAATGTGTTACAGGCAAGCTACATGCAAACAGGACAAACAGTGACATTCTGTCAAGTGACACATGGACAGCAGTACAGTAAGCAACACAGATGTCACTAGGGATCCACAGAGGCACTGTATATCTGCACTGCAGGTGGAATCAGTGTTTCAGGAACATAACAGGCAAACATGCATACAAACAAAGCTACAGTCAGCAGGCCTGTATGTAGACTATGCTACAACAAACAAGGTGTACGACTTCCAGTATGTAACAGTGCATATATGCAGGCACTCTAAGCCAGTACCCAGACATTCCCAGGTCAGACGGGCTGGGTCCAGCCACACCCCCCACAAGTGTATAGACCACGTACCTTGTAATGTTGAATAACTGGCCTGATACCCAAGTGCTCATACCTGTAATAATACACATGTCAAATAACAGACACTGAGCCCTCACTCAGCAGTTCCAGACTTAGTATGATGAATGTTACCTGTCCTGGCACCACAGTATCCTTGACATGTATGGACACTCTCCCTCCTGTCATAGTTAGTTCTGTGTTTTGGTGCTGTTATGCATGGTATGAGGTGTGACCTTGTAGTGCTAGTGTGCTCTTGTGAGCCTTGAACCTGTTGTGTAGTACTGCACAGATGTCAACATCCTGAAACATCTGCATTGCAGAGTCATGTGTGGACAGCATGCAACTCGCAGTTGACATGGCCATCATTGAGTATCAATATGTACATTGTTGTATCCCCTGTGCTACCTATGTAGGTGGCCATCCCTTCACAGCCTCACCACCAGTATGCAAAGATGTGCAGACAGAACACTGTGGTAATTACTATGGGTGTACAAAACAATACAATGACATTCATACTGTAACTGCATCAGGCATGCTGGTATATACCCACAATGCTATAATTACACTGTACTGTTGTCAACATCATACTATTACAATACGTCTATGTAGTCACCCTGTGCATCAGCACCATGTTAACCTGTTCTTGCACTGATTTTACAGATTGCAGGAGGTGGCACAGTTTCATCATATGCACAGGGTGTGTACCTGGTATGCCTGAGTCTGCCACTGATACAACCAATTGACATGTCTGTGTGTGTGTGTTGGTGAGGGACAGCAGTACAAGATGGGGCAATGTTGATGCAGTGTGTGCATGTATGCGGTAGCCCTAGGTGTTATCACTTTGCATGTGTGTATGAATGCACACAGTCCCACCTCATGGCTGCCATATACAGGTGTTTGTGGACAGCCACAGACTGTACCTGCCAGGTCATACAGATCACTGTCTGTGGCCACGGACATGGTACCTGTGCCTGGCAGGGGTGCTATGGACCGTATCAGGTACCAAGCCAGACTGGGTACTGTCATCAGAAGCAGGTGTTTGTTGACTGGAGACAGGTCCCTGTTGGGACTGTCCAGCGCCATGTGCCCGTGGTCTCCTGAGGCGGTCCGATGACAGCACAGACCCAGCATTCCTGGGGCTGCTGCTGGCACTATGTGAGCAACCGCGGCCCTGTTGTCGTCCATGATGGCTGCCAGCTGCTGCTGTTGCTGGCATACGGCCATGTCGATGCCTCAACCATCCACCATTGCCCTGGCTCATGGACATATAGTTGTGGAACAGATCTAATGTGTCCCCCCAACATCTGTCAATGACCTCGGTGAAGTTGCAGATGGCAGCCGCAACATCACGCATACTGTCACTCATGGCTGTGCGACATGCTCTCAGCTCCCTCAGACCCTGTCTGGTGTACCATTCCATACATGACTGTGCCTGCATTACAGCCCGAAACATAGCTGGTGTTGAAAGACCTCTGTGGGCACGTCTGACAGGGGCAGTATGCCCACGGATGCTCCCACGAGACCATATAGACGTCTGCCTGTGTGGTACCGTGTCAGGGCCCTGGCCATGGCTGCAGTGTGGGGATGCATGTGCCACCGGTACCACATTACCTGGTCAATGCCCACTGTATCCTGTCCATCACCTAGGGACATTGGTGACAAAGGATGTATTGGCAGGATGACTGTGCGCATTGATGGGGTCGACAGCTGTGTAGTGTCAATTGGCTGACCAATGACAGACCCTGGCACACCTACCTGTGCCATTACACAGGTATCATCATCACTATCCACAGTAGCTGATTCAGGTTCCCTGCTGCACGACACCAGAGCAGCACCAGAACCTGTGGGAGTAAGACAGGAAACACAGTTTACAATGTGTACACAATGCCACCACTGATGCACACATGCGCACATGGGCACATGCACACATGCACACATGGGCACATGCACACATGCACACATGGGCACATGCACACATGCACACATGGGCACATGCACACATGCACACATGGGCACATGCACACATGCACACATGCACACATGCACACATGCACATGCACACATGCACACATGGGCACATGCACACATGCACACATGCACACATGGGCACATGCACACATGCACACATGGGCACATGCACACATGCACACATGGGCACATGCACACATGCACACATGCACACATGGGCACATGCACACATGCACACATGCACACATGCACACATGGGCACATGCACACATGCACACATGCACACACCTCAGTATATGAGATATCAACCCACAGACACAAACACACCTGCAATCAAACACATAGCACTACTGCTTCAGCCTATTATTACTATTAGTATACAGAGTAGTGAAGGTAATGGTATTACACACTCACCAGCATGGATAGGCTGCCTTGCTGTTACACCAGAGGGACCTGCGGAAAAGAGAAATTTATCATCAGTGGGCACAACTGTGCCATTGATACTGTGGGCATGATACAGTTCAGTAGTGCAACAGTTAGCTTCCACAGGTGTACTGCAGATAATGAGGTTATCAGTAATGCACAATAATTACCAAGATTACAGCTACAAATCGAGGACACACCCCACACATGCATAACCTAACAGTGTACAGAATGGTCAACTATACACATGACATGTTACCTGCACGCTCTGTGTCCTGCTGCTGTGTGGCTCCAGCCTCCATCATTACACATGTATGCTGTTGTTGTTGCTGCTGTGCTGGAGCCACAACACTCAGGAGTAGTCCCTCCAGTCTGGTGAGGGGGGGATGTCTAGCCACCCCACCACCTGTGGCAAGCTGCTGCCTGTGGATATCCAACGCACGCTGATGGACATTTCTAATTAAATCACTGCAGTGATGGAGTACCTGCTCATATGTCCGGTTATGTGTGCCTATGTCATTTATCCGACGGACCAGGTCTTGCCACAGTGCAGCCCTCTCCTGCTGGTTCTTGCTGGTGGTGGGAAAAGAGTACAGCGAAATCCCATACCAGGCTCTGGTGTATCTCCTCCTCTTCTGCAGCAGAGTAGACTGGGTTCTGCTGGTGAACCATGGCCCTGAAATGGAGAAGGGAAATATGTCAGCAATATCTGTCAGCAGACTATAGCACACATAATACACATAATACTTGACTGCAGTGATATAACTTAGGCACCATATATAGCATCTGTCTGTCTATTGGGGGATACACATGTACATGACCAGATATCAGTGCTCATCCGACAACTGTGCAACAGTACCTGGCACACTCCATACAACAGACTAGTATAATGCAGCAGTCAATGCACTCTTTCAGGTATAATACACAACCTCACACTGGGGATTTGAATCAAGGTACTGTATGGGGAACATTATCAGCCCATGCACTGCACACAATGCACGTTACATATTTCACTGGTAATGCACACTACTCTAACTTGCCATAACCCTACCTACACCACAGTGACGTACAGGGTAACACAGCACAACATATGGCAATGTAGTATGTGTTGATCACAATACCCCACACACCTGTCTCTGGCCTCACACCAAGGACACACACTACCATGACAGACAGACAGTCATGTTGAGCAATCACACCAGTGCACAACATGCACCCAGTCACTAGCACACTCATTCCACCTCACATATTCCATTTGCAATGTGTTCATGGGTGTGCATTGTGTCCTAGGTAGGTAGTGTGCTTTTGGCCCTGGGCCTACAGCGGCATACTGTTATGCTACCCTGCCCCTTGTGACACATGTGTTATGATCGTACCTGCTCCTTACAAACAGTTAAACAGGGTGACTCATATGGCATATTACCTATCAGCATAACATTCAGCAGGGGTATGTCTGACATCTACTCATGGGGAGCCTTGCTTCTTAATTCTGTGTGGTCTACTACAGGGTATGTCATATCTGTGGGTAGGGTCCCGTACCTCCACCATGTGCTCTATACTGCAGTGACAAGGATGACAGACATAGGTAATTTGTGTTGTGGATGTTGGAGGTGTTACCATGGTTGGTAGACAACTGTCATGGGTGTGACCGAACTATGTATATCCAGCAGTGGTAACCTCTATGTAGGTAGTCTGTGTGTGCTCTGTGGTGTTTGAGTGCATTGACACAGTTACTTGCATATGTCTGTGTCCTTCACCATATCTGTAGGTGTCATGGGAGGTACATACCGTGTAGGACATTGTGGGGTGTGGAAGGGTACAGTGACCTACATGTCCATAGCTGACACACCATGTCCTCTGACACATTCCATGTACAGGTATTACAGGACAAGTGTGCCATTGTGTATATCGATGTGGAACCTATTGTACACTTGTTCACCCTGTTTCCCCCTGACACATGCAGTGGTGGGCAGGCATGTACATATGTGGTGGCTACTGGTGTCAGTGTTTTTGAATGGGGTATGGTACTCCAGTATCCACACTGGTGTTCACTCCATGCCTGTGACACCAGGCACCTGTAGCAAGACATCTGCACACATATGCCTCACACAGTCTATATATGTATATATATATATATATATATATATATATATATATATATATAAATATATGTATATGTATTGATATATTTATATCTGTATATGGATATATATCTGTTTGTATATATGTATATAAAATATGTATATATAGATGTAGATATATACATATAGATGTGGGGAGAGAGGTGGAGAGGGGCAGAGAGAGACACAGGGGGAGTGAGAGTGTGAGGGGTGGGACAGAGGGAGAGATAGTCATATAAAGACATATCTGTTGTCAGTCAGATCTATCTGTATATGTATAAGTCTCTACAGATATCTATATATGTATGTGTGTATTACATATATCTGTATGTACATATTCTACCAATCTCGATGTCTGTGCAGTAAGTGAGAACCTGGTTCAAGGCTCCTGAGAGCACACCAGTGGTACCAGGCTATACCCCATATCATGCGTTTTGGCCCCAGGACTCGGGACAAAACAAAAAGGGAGGGGGTGTGTCCATATTCATGGAGGACACACACACCTCCAGGTTAGTTACAACACATGAAGCATCACAGACCATCCAGGTGCAGATAACCGTAGGCAAACATGCTATACAACTGGTAGCATGTTACAGACCACCCTCCCAATCTCAGGGACCACAGTCAGCCTTCCTGTAGACATTGGAGGATATGAATGTCCCACCACACACCATCATATTGAGATACTGCGACTACCCTAACATACACTGGGTGCATTATTCTACCCCAAACACCCTAGCCCAAAGGTTCCTGGAATTCACTATGTCAAATGCAATGGAACAGCTAGTCACCTCTCCCACAACAGGAGATAATATACTAGACCTGATCATCACAAACATGGGGACAATGTGCTACACACTGGAAGTATACCCCTCACTAGTCACATCTGCCCACAGACTAATCCCCCTGGATATACATATCCCACCTCCCCCACAACACAAAAGACTACAGTGGGAAACCTCTCACATGCCAACTTTACACATCTTATAACTGAGTTGGTATCCTTAAAGACCACTGGGCCAGTGTAATCCACTTCCCACAATGCAGACACCTTCACATATGCTTCTACAGACATCTCCAAGAATGCATGGATCATGCAATCACAAATGAAACCATGACACTCTCCACCAAGGGCAGGCGTCCTGTCTGGTGGACCCCAGCATTGAACAAATTGTATAACAACAGAAGGTAGCTACTGCAAGGCAGAGCATACTTCCATAGAGCTACGGCATCGCTCATCAGCAGTAGTAGAAAGATATGTTTTGTCATACAAACATGCAAGGCCAACAATGAGAGGGACATCGCTATGGTCACTACAGATAACCACAAGGCCTTCCTCTGCTATGTTACACACCTGGGTGGGAACCCTCAGTTGTGTTCACAGTTAGTTCACAGTGACATACGCTACACTGAACACACAGATAATGCCAACAATCTGGCAGACAGGTTCAGTGCAGGTTTCTCCCCTCCCTCACCCACACATGTGGAATTACTTATCCCAGCTGACTGTAACCTCATGTCATCTCAGATGTCCAGCTGGGAACCACCTCAGCAGAGCTGTAAACACAGCATCAATGGGACCCAACGGTATTGCAGGTTGCATGCTACGTGAACTGCAAGAGGAGCTACACATGCACATTACATGCTATTCAGCCATAGCCTTACTACAGCATATGTACCTGGACACTGGCATACAGCAACAGTAGTCCCACTCCACACAGGAGGCACCTCTACAGACCCTGGTAACTAATGCCCCATAAGCTTAACCAGCCTGGTCTGCAACACTATGGAAAGGATCATTATGGTACCCATACACAGAGACATTGGGGACTTAGACACTTGATCCCACCCAGTTTGGCTTTGTAGAGGGCAGATCCTGCCTTATGAACCTGGTTGACCTTTTCAAATCAGTCACTACAGCCATTGCTGAGGGCACAGCTGTCCATACAGCCTACCTGGACTTGCCTACAGCATTCGACACAATACCGCACTCTGCCATCATAGACATGATCAACAGCTGACATGTAACTCCATATGTCACATGATGGGTTGCAAACCAGCTAACGGATAGAAACCCTATAGTCAACCTCACTGGTGCCATGTCAGACTCAGAGCCAGTCACATGTGGTGTCCCACAGAGCTCTGTCCTGGGACTGCTCATGTTCGGCATATCATTCTCAGATGTGGAAGCAGACATGGGAGGGTAGTGGCTGACAATGTTCAAAGATGACTGCATACTAGGAGCCATAGGCGATACACCTGCTGACACATACATCCTACTGACAGGCCTCAAAGACACCAACAACTGGTGCCAGAGTCATGGCCTGACACTGCATGCCATGTAATGTATACTCATACCCTTTTGGACGGACAAGGTACCTACATATTATCACATAGACAATAACCCACTGAGTACAGACAAAGTAATCGGAGACCTGGTGACACTGTGCAATGCTGACCTCTCATTTGACACCCACATTGCCAAAGTGGTTGGATGGACTTCCTACCTTGCCCACCTTATCATGAAGGGATTCACATCCACATCAAAAAGGGTCATTGTACCCCTATACTCCTCCCTTATCAGGCCCATGACTGTGTACTATGCCCCATTTGGTATGTACCTCACCTGGCACTTGCAACAGCTAGGGGGAACCCCATGAGTACATCACCAGGAGGATCAAGGGTCTGCAACAACTGTCATATGCTGCCACACTAACGTAACTCATGCTCTATTCCATAGCATACTGCCTACGTAGGGGTGATCTGTGCCTGATGTAGTAGGCCATGTCCAATCTGGTAGTGATGGACATGTTCCACCTCATACAATCCAAATCCATCAGAAGCACGACAGCTATGGATTTAAACCTCAGCACACATATGACTAGGACATACTGTAGGGACAGATCCATCACTAAGAGGCTTCCCATACTGTGGAACAGGATCCCAGTTCATGTTAGGCAGAGACCCTCACTGACACTGTTCATGTGCATTCTTGACAAGTGGATGGGAGATCATAGGTTTACAGCAGGGGTCTTCTCTGTGTCACTACTAGACAGAGGCACAGTAAACTAATGCTATTATGTAGGGGGGTCTTCACTGTGTCACTACTATACAGAGGCGCAAGTTTCTAAGTCTATTCTATACACTGTCTGCAGATAGCCTAGTACTAAACTATGCCACTGTGAAACTATATCTGTCTATGTATTTCTACATCCCTTTCTATCTATGTATACACATATGCATATTATATATATATATATATATATATATATATATATATATATATAAATAGATATACATACATATCTCGATATACATACATATACAAATGTTATATATATATATATATATATATATATATATATATATATATATACTCCTTTTTAGTTCCACATATGTATACACACAGTAACGTACTGCTGAACACCCATTACTGTACAACCTACTTGTACATTGCACTACAACCTACATTGCTATGTGCACATAGCTACCGTCACATGCATATGTATGTGGAGCCTTCAGTGACAGTTTCAGTATGTCCCCGTCCCTATGCACATCCTCATATACATAGATACAGACCAATAACACATCTGGAGGGTTCACAGTATGTAGAGTATTATAGTAGTACTTTACATTACCTGTGTTTGTTGCAGCTGTTTGTGTAGGCTTGCAGTTGCTTGGCCTGCTGTCAGCCTCTTTGCTTTGTTGTTTCAGTTTTTTTTTTCTTTCTCTTTCTTTGTCTTTCTTTTTTTTTTTTTTCTCTCTCTCTCTTTCTCCCTCTCTCTACCTCCAGTGGGTGCAATGACAGTATTGCATGTGTGGACTGGGAGTACAGGATGCTTTTGTAGGTATCTGCACATGTCCATTTGATGGCCTCTGCACCAATTGTTAGCCAGCATTTACTAATTGCATGCAGCCTGTTGTGTAGTGATTGCAGTTCTCACTGTGATTCAGGCCTGTGCTATAAAAAGGTCTGTTAGGTAGGCGTAGCCCTTTCAGATTATCAGGGTGGGGAACCATGCTTGTTTGCTGTAAACACTGTTCTGTGAGTGTAAGGGTTGGTATGTCTCTCATATTTCAGGCTGTGTTGTAGACATTGCAATGCATGTTGTTCTGTAAGCTGAGTATTCCTTCCTCCAGTGTCCTGTTCTCCGTGTGTATGTAAACTGACACCTACGACTAGTAATACTGTGTATATGGGTGTGTGTGCTTTCCTGTGGGGATTGTGGTGTAACTGGTATATAGCAGTGGCTCTTGCAATCTGTTGCTATGGCTTCAATATTTGGCCTTTACATTCACTCCTTGTATGCCTGATAGGTGTCTTTCCTGTAATGTGTTGCTATGGCTTTCCTATTTTCCATTTATATTCACAGCTTGTAAAGCTTGCTAAATCTGTTTGGCCAGCAATTCCCTGTGTGTTTGTTGTGGTAGGGTGTTACTGCATGCAGTATGGTCTGGCCATGGTGTGGGCCTTGACACTTACAGGGGTATTTGATCATGCTGCTGAGCAGGCCTCAGATACTCTCCGGTGCATCTTTTATCAGCCTCATGGAATGATACATAGCAGTGGGTTACTCCAGTGACATATTCTGATACTCTGCAGTTGTGACTGTGGGTTATTTCAAGCATATGTATTAGTACACCATTTGTGCCGTGCAGGTGGTGCATACCTTCAGTCAGTCATAGTTACCATTGCATGTGTAGTTACACCTTTCTGCCTACTGTTAATACATTTGACAGGGTGTCAGTGGGGCACAGTTGACATTTGTTTTCACATCAGGGACATCCCTGTAACTCAGTCACAATTGCTATGTCTGAACTCTTAACTATTCAACTATGGCAGTGTTTATCCTGCTCTGAGTATGTGTGTGGCTTGCCAGATGCTACTGTGACATTATTACCTAGTAGCTACCAAGTAGCATGACTGTTTCTCAGCACACAGTACTATTTTACAAATCCACTAGATTTGACAGTAAATATACATGACATGATTTGTGTACTAGACTTGCTATATTCCCTTTACATTAATTCCTACAATTTATGATATATTTCTTTCAGCACAATGTTCTTGTATAGCACTCATGGCTTAGTGGTAAGTCATGCAGACTAGTGTTTCCAAGGTCCTGGGTTAGAGACTGAGGGAGGCATTTTATTTTGCTGCTGAGAAAACTACAGGCCTTATCATTCAGAGTGACTAAGGCACTTTTAAGCAGTTGTAAGCGGGTTAGGGCTGGTTTGCGCAGAGCTCACGCATACGCACTTCCGCTTAGCTTCGTGCACACCCGCTTACTACTGCTTAAAAGTGCTTAACTCAAGACACCACGCTATTTTCTTTGAAAGAAAAGAAAATGGGGAGATAGGAAAGTGGTGAAAAAAGGGGTCACAAAGAGGGTAGGACAGTAGGGAAACAAGCTCGGGTTTTGCATAGCCGCCCATTTCTTCGTCAGCAACAGCTGTGCATATTTGTAATTTGGTGTGAAATTTGAAACCTTCCACCTCTGAGAGAGGTGTGAGGACAACAATAATATTTGTTGTACAGCCAATTGTAATTGCCAGTTTACATGTCCAGCAGACATGTGTGCAAAATGGGCAGCTATGTATGGGGTGTAATTTTTTTGTGGGTACAGAGTGCCCTTTTTTTTTTTTTTTTCAGCTGAGAGTGGTATGTCAGGTACAGGAAGCCAGTATAGCTGAGGAGGTATGTAGGGGAGGTTAACAAACAAGATAAACAAGACGCATACAGGGGCGGTGTATGACATATGTGGGGGGGGTTACACAATTGACGGGGACGGATGTTTGGATATCTCGAGCCCATGAGCCCACAGATGGCAACAGTGGAACTGAGCTCCCCACCCATGGGCAGTTGCCACTGTGCCTTCACTGCCCAGGACGGGGCTGTGCTGGGGGCTGTGTAGGCCAGGCAGCAGGCATGCCCGTGAGTTGTGCCACCTGTGCCTCAAGCTGGCATAGGGGCCCAAGCACAGTGTGCCAGATCTCCCTATGCACCACAGTCCGGACACTATGGAGGTTGAGTGGATGTTCTCCTCCGGCCACGCTTGCAGAGGGGGGACGAGCCGCATCCCCTGCAGCGCTTCCACCCACACGTGGCACAGGGCCACTGGAGGAGGGACCGGCCTGGGCACTACTGCCAGGTGCACTCGCCAGCTGAGGTGGGAGAGGTGGGCCCCTGGAACCCGCCTTCCCTGTCGTCCTATGTTTTGCATTATGTTATGACAGTTTGGGTTAGTAACGTACAATACCATTCACAATTAGTTGTAACAGCATGCATTAGTATTCCCATTAACCAAACACCCATAAATTCAAGCCATTGAACAGCAAGCATAACACATGCATAATTTGAACAGCAATACACAATCCAACAACATGCAGGGTTGATTGATGACAACAGGCCATCAGGTTTGGATGTATGAACAGGGCAGATGCATCAACGTACATGCAAATATGTATGAACCAACAGGACAAATGTCCAGGGGTGTTAATTGTGAATGCACATACCCATTTCACGTGGAATGGATTATTTGTGGTTATAGGGTAGGGTGAAGAAATATTTAATTAACAACTTCAAATACCTATACATATGCTGTACATTTCTACTAGCTGCAGATATATACACACTACAGGTCTGCCTACAGTTTCCTATGTGATAACTACTTCAGGTTGGTGATAGGAATGTTACTGCTACATCAATATACATTTCATATTTATTCATACACATTCATATCTGGCTCTGTTCAGCTACATCATCCTGCTACATTTGCTTTATATAGCTATAGACAACTGTGGATGTTTGGTATTTCAGACAACCATACTATCTGCATATTGCAGACTGAGAGCAACATATCCAGATTTTGGGACACACATTCCAGCTTCAGTACTGTTTTCAACACATGTTGCTGTTTGGTTCTGCCTGTCACATTCATTTCATTCTGTACTGACTGCATTATACTTTATTCAGGAGTTATTACTACTTTATTGGTGGATTCATACCTCTTTCTCACACTCTCTCACTTGTTTTATTTTTACAATTCAGGATGGTACTTAATTCTAGGCTTTATTGACATGTTTTACCTTTAGTTATAACAATCCTTTCCAACAGTCTCACTTATGTCATGTTTCAAAATTTCAACAGGGATATATTTCACACATGTGTTTTACTCAGCTTCTGCAGCTGTACTTTTCAGCCTGCTGCAGGTTATGTACTATTATATTACAGGTGGGACATCTTTATTTCAGACTTGTTTCATTTTTATGTTTGGATTACAGGCTGCATCACACTTTTGTAATCAAGCAATACTTGCAAACTCTCTTACACTATTACTTGCACATTTTATTAACTAGTGACTACACTGCACTCTTTTGCTAACTGTCATACTTATATATTTATTTACAGTTACAGGGAGAGAATTACTGACCTGCCTGGTGGTGCAACCGCACCAGCCTATCTCCATAGGCTCGACAGTTCGCAGAAAAGACACCTGC
Source organism: Protopterus annectens (assembly GCF_019279795.1). Lineage (NCBI taxonomy): Eukaryota > Metazoa > Chordata > Ceratodontiformes > Protopteridae > Protopterus > Protopterus annectens. The sequence goes on along the minus strand of NC_056726.1, from coordinate 205,595,163 downwards.
AGCTGTAATATAAATGAAGTAATATTGGAATACACATCTCCATAATATCAGCTAGGTTAATTTCTTACATAAATAATTACATGTAACTTACTCAGTAGTGGGGCGTTGGGCATTTGCCGGGCCTCCTGGATCCAGTGGTTCAGTTGGTCCTGCTTCCATCTCTTCAGGTCCGCATGGTGGTGATGGACCTGCTCACCAGTCCTTGGTATTCCTGTGGCACTGGTGAGATCATGTGCCAACCGGTCCCATGCCTCAGCCCTATATGCTCCCCACAGGACCTGGCCCTGCATGAGTTGGGCCTCATGATTATGGATGAGGAGCCAAACCATATATTTGGACTCCTCAATGCCCCACCTCTGTGCTCAGAAGCAACTACCCTCTCCTACACCTGACATCCTGGCTGCAAGTCAGTTCCACAATCGGTTATGCTGTGTATTCCCGCCTATGGGGCTTATATATGCCGTTTTTCCCGCACTTATCTGTGATTGGCCATTTTGGAATTGTATCAGCTTCACAAAACCTGCTTTGTCATGCTCCTCTTTCTATTCATTCCTATATATATGCTATTACTGCATTTCTAAGTGCAACTGTCATGGCTTAGTGGTTCAGTACTTTGACTATGATGCATGGTATCCTGGGTTCAAACCTGGCCATTGCTTTTTATATTTTATGACTGTCTACACAGGCTAGGAGGTGTGTCTGTGTAAAGGCAGTTTTGATACAGCTTGCTCAACATTGCCCGTCGGTTAGCTTGTTGTCGCTGTGCGTAGCTCCGCGCAAATGGATCACGCTCGTTTACGCGTGGTTTGGCTGTCAGCACGCATATTACGCTCAACTCAGCTACAGGCACACAGTTTCACATTGTGAAAATGCTGCTCAACCCCGGGCACTCATTTTACACCTATTAAACCACTGCTCACCTACGGGCACTCATTTTACACCTGTTGTAACACTGCTCACCTACGGGCACTCATTTTACACCTGTTAAAACACTGTTCACCTACAAGCAGATATCCTCAACTTGTTAGACTGTAGCTCAGCTATAGACACATCTGCCATTTTTTTTTTTTTTTTTATCTCACATTTCTTCAAAATACATGGCCCATTCCATTACATTTTACAGAAAATATAATTTTATATATGTACATATATGTCAGGGACTTGTTTCATGCTTATTTCACTAAAAATAAATATTGATGCTGTGGGGGCTTGAACCACGACTGCCTCCTCTTCAGCCGACGTCTCTACCACTACGCTATTGCTTCTTGGCTTACTTTGCATATTTAGTTCTTATATGCTTTTCCCCTGACTGCTAACTGTGGCTAAGCGCCGGGCACACCCACGCAAACGAGCACACTCACGGGCAAACATCTTTACAACTTATAAAAAAATATATAAGATGTTCATTTATACATTTTATGTTCATAGTCTGTGGGGGCATGTGTTGTGTTGTGTTTATTCACATTTACACGGACTCTGTCGTGGGGGTTTATTTTCGGGACTTTTACTCTTCTGGGGGCGTGTCTGTTTGCAGGGCTCGCCCTATGGACACGCCCCCTACTGTCTTACATGGACCGTGTTAGCCTTAGGTGTGATTCAGCATGCCCTCATGCATATGCATGACATGCTGACGTCACACCATTTAACTGCAGCCTCCATGTAAGCCTTGTAACTCTTACACAGAGGCTTTGTGAATCCTGCCCTAAGTCATTTAGCAGCAACTAAACTCATAAACCCTTGAATTAACAGCACAGTCAATTGGCATTAAATAAACCTGATTCATTATACCTGTTGCTCAGGCTGCTGCAGAGAGAGATTGACCTACTACCAGCTGTTTTACTGAGAAAAGATAAGTGTTTATTCTCATTTTTTTGTCTGCATTTTGATTTAATATCTATGTAATCTGTATAACTGTACTTCTTCTTCTTGTGTGTTATAGCTGTATATTCTTTTAGTGTTGACCTCAGTTGTAGTGAAATCCTTTGTCTGGAGGCCTTGTCTGTTTTCTTAGTAGCAGTAAGTTTTCAGAACTAGCTTAATCTGGCCAAAGTAGTCCTGCATCTGTATTGTTAGGTTTCTGTCCTGTGTTTTAAATCAGATATACCTGTTGCTCAGGCTGCTGCAGAGAGCTTGACCTACTGCCAGCTGTGATATTGAGAAAAGATGTGTTTATTCTCATTTTTTGTCTGCATTTTGATTTAATCTCTCTGTAATCTGTACAACTGTACTTATTCTTCTTCTTGTTTGTTCCCACCCACCATCTTTGTTCTTGTTTTGGTGTTAGTGTTGGTGGCTCTGGAATTGCCCGCCCCTCCTGTAAGTCTGTATTTGAACACTCCTGAGTCCATCTCATTTGCTCACTTAACCGAATACAGTGAGATCATATTCTGAGTCTAGTGTTCACTCTACATAATACAGAGAGAAGATTTGAGAAGGCCAACCCACTTAGGTTCTTCCTTCATCTCTCCTTACACTTTACTAACAAAAAAAAAAAAAAAAATCATCTGCTTTTACTGTATTTGTGTTTCCTCCTTTATTTTGTTTTCGCCTCTTCTTAAAAGTACTCAATTTTATTTATTCTGCTGCACTTATTGCTGCTTGGTAGTAGCCTGATTAAATTGTAACTGTTATTCTAAGTCTTTTGGTTTAAGCACTTGGGCTTCATACTGGTTGTTTTACATTAAGAAGGTTTGTGGTCTGCACTGTTGTGGCAGGACAGGTACTTACATCCTTCTAAGCTGAGAATTGCTGATTGAAAGCTCAGTGTCTGCTATTCTAAAAGTGTATCAGTTCTGGTTTAAGCACTTCGGCTTCAGGCCAGTTATTCTACATTAAGAAGGTTTGTGGTCTGCACTCTTGTGGGAGGAGAGGCTGGATTCTGCCCTTCTGAGCTGGGAATTTCTGGTCACAGGCTTATTGTGCCTGCTTATTCAAATTGTTTCTTTCTGAAATTGGTGCGCCTTGTTGCTGTAGCATAGGACCAGATTCAGACCTGCTGAATCTAGCTTTGTTTGTATAACTTGAGCACTGATCCAGGCCATCTTTTTTGGAGAAGGTTCCCCTGCACCCTAGTAGTGGGAGTGTGCAGTTAGAACTTGTCTTATTGAAGACTGCTGGCACAGGGCTCAGTTTTGAGTTTTTTTTTTTTGGTTAATTGGGTAACTTGTTTAAATCAGATTGTTCGTTTTCTATTGTTTATATATATATATATATATATATATATATATATATATATATATATATATATATATATATATATATATATATATAAATTGCACTTTATTCATCTGCTTTTACTGTATTTGTGTTTCCTCCTACTTTATTACTAGGGGCATTGACTACAACTCTGAACTAAGATATATAACAATAAGCATCTTTTTATGCGCATTTAGTGTTTTTTTGATTGTATCTGCTTTTTTTCTGAAAAAAAAAACATATACATACTTGTTTCCAGCCTTTCTAGGCTAGTATAGACCAGTTTTCAAGTTAGTGCTGAATTCAGGGCTGTGTTACAGATCTCTGTGTTTGCCCATACCTTACTTGGATAGAAGGAAGTTTCTCTGTTCACCTGTCAGAGAGGGGAGCTTTAAGCAGCCTATCTGTCTCTGTAGGAATGGTTTAAGGTCAGAAAGTAGTAGTTTATTGGCCATTTTGGGCTAATTTCTCTCTCTTTTATTTCCCTGCTATAAAAACCGCTTTTGCCCAGTTTTGCACGCTGGGCAGCGCCGGTTAGCTATGATATAACTATTTCCAGCTCCACAAAGTCTCCTCTTCAACTTTTCCCTTGGAACTAGACAAATGTTCAACTTAAGCACTCAAGCCATTCATTTCTCAGCCCGGCACTTGCTCAAAACTCATACCAAGCACTTATAAACCCTAGCACTACAGAAGGACAAGGCTCTCTAGTCGACCTTACCAGCCATTCAGTAAAACAATTTACTGTACCTATCCAGGCATGTCAAAAGGGCAGTTTCAGGTGTACTCTCCAGTCCAACTGGTGAATCTGAGCATTTTGAGGCAATGTAACAACTGCCTCATGTACACAGACAACCCTCTCCTCCTACCACCAAACACTAATACATGTGAGAGATGCAAGTATACAGCCAAACTGGAGGCTAAGCTCTCTCAACCCAAGACTGGATCAGACAGTCAAGAGGAGAAGGGAAATACTGGCATCACACCACCAGTCTCACATAGACCCATTAAACCAGCACCGGTAAACACACACGTAAATACACAAAAACATACTCGGTGGCTCTAAATAAAAATCTGCAGAAGCAACAGAGCCCTCCAAAGCAGACATCCAAGCAACCTCCACCCCCCAACACAAACCATGAAACAGATACTTCACAAAACCAGTGTGCCATGCAATCACAGCCCTCGAGGAAAATAACATACCCAACATACTAGTAATAGGTGACTCTATAGTCAGGCACACTGACATCCCACTCACTAGGCTGAATAAGGAGAAGGTTACTGTTAGCTGCTTGTCAGGTGCTAGGATCCACCACATAACACAAGCACTCAGGTCACTCCAGAACAAGTACAAATATGACTCTGTCATTGTCCATGTTGGTGTGAATGACCTGAGCCGTACCTTCCTGGACTACATGAAAAGAGACATTGAAGAGCTCTCTGATCACGTAGCCCAGGCTGGTATGACCTTGACCCTGAGTAGCATCCTGCCCTCACCAAGAATGATACCATGGTATAAAGAAAACATTATCAATTTCAACAATTGGCTAAGTTTCTGGTATCATTCAAAGGGGATCCAGTGTCTGTCTGCCTGGGATGACATGCTCGACAAGCCACGCTGCTTCGCTAGAGACTACTTGCACCTGTCACCCTTAGGTTTTTGTATACTAGCCAAGGCTTTTGCCACCCCCATGTTGCCTTTTTTTAGGCAAGGCTCAAAAGAGAAACCCACTGCCATAAATAGCATAAGTAACAAAAATCTGAGGGTAATACTACTCAGTGTTAGAATTCTAAACCTCAAAATGCATGCACTCGAGGCACTCCTCAGTATGGAGAAAAATAAATATATGTGCAGTAACAGAAACCTGGTTTAAGGCTCCAGAGAGCACCCCAGCATTACCAGGCTACAACTCATACCATACATTTCAGCCACAAAACCCGGACCAAAATACAAAAGGGGGGAGTATCCATATTCATCAAGGATATCCACACCTCCAGTTTAGTGGCACAGCACAATGCTTCAGAGATTATCCACGTGCAGCTAACAACGGGCAAAACTGCAATTCAAATTGTAGCTTGCAACAGATCACCCACCAGGTCCCAGAACCCCCATTCCTCATTTCTGGAAACACTGGGTAACATAAAGGTCCTACCAAACACCCTAATATTGGGTGATTTCAACTACCCAAACATTAACTGGGAGAACTACTCAAGTACTAACTCCCTTGCCCAACATTTCCTAGAATTTATAAACTCAAACACCCTGGAACAACTGGTCAACACTCCCACCAGAGGTGACAACATATTGGACCTGGTCATCACCAACATGGGCGACTGGTGTTCCACACTGGAGGCCAACCCCTCGCTGGATAGATCTGACCATAAACAAATCACTTTGGATGTCCACATTCCGCCCCCACTCCCGGACAAGGAAACCACCGTGAAAAACTTTTCAAAAGTAAACTTCATGTTACTTAAGATGGTGGTGGAAAGTTTCAAAGCCCCCATGCCAAAGGATAGCACTGTCCAAGCTGCAAAATCCTTTACTAATGCATTCTACGGGCACCTATAAGAATGCATGGATCATGCTATCCCAAGCAAAACCAAGACTCACTCCTCCAAGAAAAGGAAACCAGTCTGGTGGACCTCTGCCATAAACAAGCTATACAATAGAAGGAGGAAATTAGTACAGAAAAGAGTAAAATCCCAAGAAGGGAAGACATCCCTAATCAGTATCAGCAAGAAACTACGATCCCTCATAAAATCTTCCAAGGCGAGCTTTGAAAGAAAACTTGCCCAGGGCTCCAAAGATAACCACAAGGCATTCTTTAGCTATGTCAAGAATCTAAGTGGCAATGCTCAGATCTGGTTGGAGCTGGTGCAGAATGGCACAAAATACACTGAACCAACCGATATTGCCAACATCCTGGCAGACAGGTTCAGTGCAAACTTCACCCCCCTTTCACCCCCAAAAGGGCCCATAACCATAGCAGAAGAACATAGAGCCACTGAAATCACAGACACTCAGGATAAAATAGTCCTCTCTAAAGCCAAAAACACAGCATCGATGGGACTGGATGGTGTCCCAGGCTGCATCCTACATGAGCTCAAAGATGAATTAACTCCTCACCTAAACACACTGTTCAAACTCAGCCTCTCCACAGGCTACGTACTCATAGAGTGGTGCACAGCAACAGTTATTCCACTCCACAATGGTGGAGCCACAACAGACCCTGGGAACTATCACCCTATAAGCCTGACTAGCTTGTTCTGCAAAGCTATGGAGTGCATCATCATGGAACTCATTAACAGAGACATTGGAAACCTCCAAACACTGGACCCTAACCAGTTTGGCTTTGTTAAGGGCAGATCATGCCTCCTTAACCTGGTGGACTTCTTTGAGAAAGTTACCAAGGCTATAGACAAGGGAAAGGTGGTACACACAGCCTACCTAGACCTTGCAAAGGCCTTTGACACCATTCCTCATTCTGGTATTATAGATAAGCTCACCAGCCTGAACATAAACCCCTATGTTACAAGATGGGTTGCCAATTGGCTCACGGACACAACCCACATGGTGAGAGTTGCGGGAGCTAGGACTGACTCTAAACTGATTACAAGTAGCATTCCTCAGGGCTCAGTCCTAGGACCCCTCCTGTTTGGCATATACTTCTCAGAGGTACAGACAAGCGCAGGAGGACTATGGCTGACCAAGTTCACAGACAACTGCAAACTAAGGGCTATAACTGACTCATCGGCTGACACAGGCATCCTCCAAAAGGGTGTCACTGAAACGGATACCTGGTGTCAAAATCATGGCCTCAAGCTAAATGCCAAAAAGTGCATAGTTATTCCCTTTGGAACTAACAAAGTACCCACAAACTACCACATAGGTGGTAGTCCCCTAAATACAGAAAACGTAATAAGGGATCTGGGGACCCAAGTAGATAGTAATCTCTCCTTTGATAATCCCATTGCCAATGTTGTTAGAAAATACTTCTATGTGGCCCACCTAATCACAAAAGGGTTTGCATCCAGATCAAAAGAGGTCATTGTGCCTCTCTACTCATCACTCATCAGACCCATCATAGAGTACAATGCCCCATTTGGGATGTACATTACAAGGCACCTGCAACAGCTGGAAAGACCACAGAAGTACCTCACCAAGAGGATCACTGGCCTCAAACAGATGCCCTATGCAACTTGACTGGAAACTCCAGCTGTACTCGGTTGCATACCGCCTTCTTAGAGGTGATCTCTGCCTGACATATAAGGCCATGTCCAACCCAGAATTGATGGACATGCTCTACCTAAAGAAAACCTTATCCTCTCAAGCCACATGATCTAGGGATCTAAACATCACCACAACAATAAATAGGACATGCTGGAGGTATAGATTCCTGTCCCAGAGACTTCCCATGCTTTGGAACATGATTCCAATCTACATTAGGCAAAGCTCCTTGCCAGCACTCTTCAAGAGAAACCTTGACGAGAGGATGGGAAACAGAAAGTTTACCCTGGGATCACTTCAGTGGCTCTGCTGGACAGAGGCACAGGGGAACTGATCTAGGGGGTGGTGAAAGCCAACACATTCTGGCTAGGCTTATAAATGCCTTCGGGCAAATAGCCTAGTACCTACCTATGAACCTATTCTAGGTAGAGAATACCCACAAAGACTGATTGATTGATTGGTTTATTTATTTATTATTATTGTTGTTGTTTAATTTTTTTCTGAATATAACAATAAAACTTTTTGGCACCATAGAAAGACTACCTAAAATCAGTGAGCCATTGGGAATGTGTGCCACCCTGTTAGACACTGTCTGGTAGGAGCCCCACAGCAAGACAGTGGTGACCTCAAAACTTAAATTGTAATGCATTTCCTAGGAACTATTAGTAATGGAAGGAATTCATATAAATAAAAGCAAAATGAAAAGGACATCTTTTCTGACCAAAGCTATGCTGGGCACTGATTTTGTTTAAATGAAGAATGTCAGAAGATAGGGAATATGTATGCTGAACTGTGGGTGATAGTGGGTGGGTAATTGTGAAGATAACTGCAGATAATGCTAGTGATTTATGCTGGTCATAACCCTGTTTAAACATATGTCATGGAAGCATACATTTTTGTTCACAAGTGGGAATTATTCTGTGTTGTTACTATTTTGCTTTAAACATCAGCAACATATGAAATATTAAATTAAACTTATGAGCTGCAGTTCCTATATGTCTTTTCTACTTATTATTTCCAGAAGTTACCACTCATTGAAGAGAAAGCTAACTTTATGTGGTGTTTCTTCTGAAGATGTACAAGTAAGTACTTTATATTTTTGAATAAACAGGTGCATGGATTCATAAACATAGCACTCAGTTACATAGCCCCACTTTAGAAACAAAAGGACCACAGTGAAGAACTTCTCTAAAGCAAACTTCACACTACTCAAGACTGGTGTGGTATCCTTCAAGGCCCCTGAGCCAGTGGAAACCACAACCCAAGCTGCGGAAGCCCTTACAAATGCCTTCTATGAACACCTCCAGGACTGCATGGATCAGGCAATCCCAAATAAAACCAAGACTCTTTGCACTAAGGGCAAACGCCCAGTCTGGTGGACCCCAGCCATTAACAAACTTTACAATAAGAGGAGAAAGCTATTACATGATAGAACAAAATCCATTAAATGGAAGTCACCCCTGATCATTATTAGTAAAAAAATATGAGTACTCATAAAATCAACTAAGGCCAATTTTGAGAGAAAAATTGCCATGGATTCAAAAGACAATCATAAGGTCTTTTTCAGCTATGTTAGGAACCTGGGTGGAAACTCCCAGATATGCTCAGAATTAGTCCAAAATGATACAAAAATCACTGAAGCCACAGACATTGCCAACATACTGGCAGACAGGTTCAGTGCAAACTTCACCCCCTCTCCCCCCCTAAAGGAGAGATAACTATCCCAGCGGAGTGTAGCCTCCCAGACATCTCAAATGTGCAGGTGAAAGCTGCTCTCTCTAAAGCTAAAAACACAGCATCAATGGGACCAGATGGTGTCCCCGGCTGTGTGCTACATGAGCTCAATGAGGAACTAAACCCGCACATAAGGCAGCTGTTTAATCTCAGCCTTACCACAGGATACATGCCCAAGGAGTGGCGTACGGCAACTGTGGTCCCACTCCACAAAGGCGGTGCCTCTATGGACCCTGGTAATTACCGCCCCATAAGCTTAACAAGTCTAGTCTGCAAAGCTATGGAGAGGATCATAATGGAGCTCATAAACAAAGATATAGGGGACTTGCAGACATTGAACCTGACCCAGTTTGGCTTTGTCAAGGGCAGATCATGCCTTTTGAACTTGGTTGACTTCTTCGAAACAGTCACCAAGGCCATTGATGAGGGAAAGGCAGTCCATACAGCCTACCTTGACCTTGCAAAGGCTTTCGACACAATACCCCACTCGGGTATTGTAGAAAAACTTACCAGCTTAAATGTAAACCCATATGTCACAAGATGGGTTGCAAACTGGCTTAAGGACAGAACCCACAGGGTTAGAGTTGTTGGCTCTATGTCAGACTCCAAGCCGGTCACAAGTGTTGTCCCACAGGGCTCGGTCCTTGGCCCCCTATTGTTCGGCATCTACTTCTCAGAAGTACAGGCCAACATGGGAGGAATTTGGCTGACAAAGTTTGCAGATGACTGCAAACTAGGTGCCATAGTGGAAAGTGCATCGGACACGGATATCCTTCAGAGGGGACTCACGGAAACTGATAGCTGGTGCCAGAGCCATGGCCTGAAGTTAAACGCCAAAAAAATGTATAGTCATACCCTTTGGGAAAAACAAGGTAACCCCAAGCTACCATATAGGTGGCAATCCACTAAGCACAGAAGAGGTTATCAGGGACCTGAGGACCCAGGTTGACAGTGGCCTTTCTTTTGACACTCACATTGCTAAAGTGGTTAGAAAGACCTTCTACATAGCCCACCTGATCATGAAGGGATTCACATCCAGATCTAGTGAGGTCATTGTTCCCCTGTACTCTTCACTTATCAGACCAATGATCGAGTACAATGCCCAATTTGGATGTATCTCACCCGACATCTGCAGCAATTGGAGAGACCCCAAAAGTTCCTCACCAAAAGGATAAAGGGACTCCAAAATCTGTCATATGCTGCCAGATTAAAAAAACTCCAGCTCTATTCAGTCGCATACCGTCTGCTCAGAGGTGACATGTGCCTGACATACAAGGCCATGTCAAACTTGGAATTAATGGACATGCTCCACCTCAAAAAATCCATATCCACCAGAACCACTAGAGCAAGCGACTTAAACCTTAGCATGGATATAAATAGGACGTGCTGGAGGGATAGATTTATCACTCAGAGACTCCCTATGCTGTGGAATAAAATCCCAGTCCATGTGAGGCAGAGCACCTCGCTGGCTCTGTTCAAGAGAAATCTTGACCTGTGGATGGGAGATCATAGGTTTACCCCAGGAATCATCTCTGTGTCACTGCTTGACAGAGGCACAACAAACTAATGGGCACAGTATTTTTTCACATAAGGGGTGGCGTAAGCCACAAAACTTTGGGCTAGGCTTATAAATGCCTTAGGGCAGATAGCCTAGTATAAACCTATGAACCTATGAACTAAGTACCTCACCAAGAGGATCACTGGCCTCAAACAGATGCCCTATGCAACTCGACTGAAGAAACTCCAGCTGCACTCGGTTGCATACTGCCTTCTTAGAGGTGATCTCTGCCTGACATATAAGGCCATGTCCAACCCAGAATTGATGGACATGCTCCACCTAAAGAAAACCTTATCCTCTCAAGCCACATGATCTAGTGATCTAAACCTCACCACAACAATAAATAAGACATGCTGGAGGTATAGATTCCTGTCCCAGAGACTTCCCATGCTTTGGAACATGATTCCAATCTACATTAGGCAAAGCTCCTTGCTAGCACTCTTCAAGAGAAACCTTGACGAGAGGATGGGAAACAGAAAGTTTACCCTGGAGATCACTTCAGTGGCTCTGCTGGACAGAGGCACAGGGGAACTAATCTAGGGGGTAGTGAAAGCCAACACATTCTGTCTAGGCTTATAAATGCCTTTGGGCAAATAGCCTAGTACCTACCTATGAACCTATTCTAGGTAGAGAATACCCACAAAGACTGATTGATTGATTGATTGATTTGTTTATTTATTATTATTGTTGTTGTTTAATTTTTTTCTGAATATAACAATAAAACTTTTTGGCACCATAGAAAGACTACCTAAAATCAGTGAGCCATTGGGAATGTGTGCCACCCTGTTAGACACTGTCTGGTAGGAGCCCCACAGCAAGACAGTGGTGAACTCAAAGCTTAAATTGTAATGCATTTCCTAGGAACTATTAGTAATGGAAGGAATTCATATAAATAAAAGCAAAATGAAAAGGGCATCTTTTCTGACCAAAGCTATGCTGGGCACTGATTTTGTTTAAATGAAGAATGTCAGAAGATAGGGAATATGTTTGCTGAACTGTGGGTGATAGTGGGTGGGTAATTGTGAAGATAACTGCAGATAATGCTAATGATTTATGCTGGTCATAACCCTGTTTAAACATATGTCTTGGAAGCATACATTTTTCTTCACAAGTGGGAATTATTCTGTGTTGTTACTATTTTGCTTTAAACATCAACAACATGTGAAATATTAAATTAAACTTATGAGCTACAGTTCCTATATGTCTTTTCTACTTATTATTTCCAGAAGTTACCACTCATCGAAGAGAAAGCTAACTTTATGTGGTGTTTCTTCTGAAGATGTACAAGTAAGTACTTTATATTTTTGAATAAACAGGTGCATGGATTCATAAACATAGCACTCAGTTACATAGCTATGTATGAGTAAGAGCAATGTGCGTGATGGGGTCTGAATAAGCAACCAATCAGGTTATGTAACTACAAGACCACAAAATCATGCAAATAGTGTGTTTTCACCAATGTGCATTCATAAGTACAATGATATACTTCTGTGAGCACAGCTGTCAGCCAGATAAGAACTACATGGAAAAGTCCCTACTTTGTTTATACTATAAATGAAAAATAAATGTGTGCATAGAATGGGTAGGCTATTAGGGCAACAAGAAAGGAAGAGTGGTATGCTGGAGATGTAACAAGGGCACTTTTTGTGAGACTGGTGCCCATTTTTATTACATTTTCAAGAAGTCTATAGGGGAAGATATCAAGTTTGGGCAAGAAAGGAGATATAGGATTGACTGTAGGACGATGATGCCCAAATAGGTGATCACAACAGAGAAAGACAGGCAAAGGCAGGACAACTGCTTGACAGAGGACTGGCCTACAAACCAGAGATAGAAGTGAAACACATGATGGGGGAATACAATGGATTAATGGCTGACTGTCATGTTGCACAGTGCTGGCGCCATCCTGATTTATCAGTATTAAACCTGAATTGAAAGCTAGGAAACTGTGATAAAACTGTTGTGACTGGAAGAATATGATCACATGATGTTGTGTTAACTTATTAAATTAAGTTGTTAAGACATGTTTTTTGTCTGATAAAGACTGGAGTATACAGACAAAGTTCTTACCAAACAAAGTGTTTTTATATGAGATTAAGGGATTTAATCTGCTCTGTGTACGGAACTTTTTCTTATTTTATAAATACTTTTTTGTTTGTTTTTTCAGTCCACTGACAAGTGGGTTTTGGTTTTATCTATATATCTTTATATATATATATATATATATATATATATATATATATATATATATATATATATATATATATCTCCTTCTGTCCGGCTATCAATCTATATACTATCTATCTATCTATTACATTCACGGGACCGTGTTATTTTGTCAAATAACATTTTGTCAGCACAAATGTGATGAATATTTATGCAAAGTATTATAATGTTTCAACAAGAACTTCTTCAGAAAAGTTTGTAAAACACACACACACCTCTTAAAACGATATTCAAATAATCATGTGCTAAGCACACTGTTGCATGCATGCAAAGATTTCAAGAAATGTTCTTTTTTTGTATTAGATTCTTTTTCTGTTGAGGATTTTGGTGTGTAAAGAGACACTCTGGCAGATCAGGGTGAATGCCGATAAATTGCCTGGTTTAAATGAATCAATTAATATCAAGTGTTTTTTACTAAGACAAATGATTTGAAGATAAGATTTTTTTGTGGTATTTTAGTTAAAATCAATTGCTAACAAGTACTACTACTTAACCAAATTTAACTGCATGCACTTTAGAGCATACAAGAATAGTAACCAATAGCATTATGATTTTGGGGCTAAGCCCACTTTTAGATTGTTTGCATTGGTTGTCTTTATCACATGATTATTTAAATGTCTTTTTAAGGGGCATGTGTTTTACAAGTATTACAATGGTGATATTTCAGTGTGTTATCTGTTGCCTTGTTACAGCTGACATTTCATACTACCTCCATAGTTTCATGACTCAATGTAGGGGGAAATGTACATCTTTATTATTTACTTTTTCCTTCTCCCTGAGATTATTTGATCTCAGACATAATACATTTAGAGATGAGTGTTGGAGCACAGAACTCATACTGGGGTGCAAAAATATTATTTAATTAGTTTTATGTGATGCATTAAATTGCAACATTGTGCTATTTGTGTTACTTTGACATCTCAGTGTTTCAACTGTAATGTAGTGAGTCACAATTTTCTGGGGCTTTCTCTTTTCATTATGCCTCTAGCACTGACTCATTTAAATTATTCTGACTGATTCTGAACATTAAACATTTCATTTTAATACAACTCATGAATAGCACATGCAGTTTCCATTACAGCACCGTTACATATTATATGGAAAAATGCAAACTCATTTTCTTTGACCTCATATAAGAGAAATGAATTATCTAACAAAGACAAAAGACAGTGCATTTCATTTTAATAAAGAAAGGGTTGACCTTGTGCTTGGGCTGCTTATCTGCAAGCTCATTTTTCTAAGCTACTGTTCTTCATTTCATAAGAGATTGCTAAACTGATTAATAAAGAATGACATTCTTCTGAAGTGCTGCTTATTGACACTGTACCAAAAACACTGACTAAAAATTAAGCTTTCTCATTTCTAGCTAGACTAACACAGAATTTCCTACCATCTGAGGTTTTGCACATTGCTGGACTACACGAGTTTCATTTCACATTGGTACACCCCACTTGGTGACTTATATATGACTCTGATGAGTTTCTCATTCAGTGTTTAATATTAGACCTCCACAGTCCCCTTTATTTGCTTACTGTGAGAATCTGAGGAAGTCTCTTAATCAGATAGTGACCTGAACCTAGACACTTGCATGAAGTGGGTTTGCAATATTAACAAATAAAAGCAAACAGGCAAAGAAACATATAAAAGGCTCAACTAACCTATTTTATTTTCCTTTTTACATACATCAGGTTGTTATTTTTTCTTATCTTTTATCAACTAAATATCTTTACTGTAATTGTTATCCTTACCTCTATGAGTTTTCAAAGGGCCAGAGATTTTTAATGGGATTCCTAGACTGATGCAGTACTGTGAACCATCCAGATCTAGTGAGGTCATTGTTCCCCTGTACTCTTCACTTATCAGACCAATGATCGAGTACAATGCCCCATTCGGGATGTATCTCACCCATCTGCAGCAATTGGAGAGACCCCAAAAGTTCCTCACCAAAAGGATAAGGGGACCCCAAAATCTGTCATATGCTGCCAGATTGAAGAAACTCCAGCTCTATTCAGTCGCATACCATCTGCTCAGAGGTGACATGTGCCTGACATACAAGGCCATGTCCAACCCGGAATTAATGGACATGCTCCACTTCAAAAAATCCAAATCCACCAAAACCACTAGAGCAAGCGACTTAAACCTTAGCATGGATATAAATAGGACGTGCTGGAGGGATAGATTTATCACTCAGAGACTCCCTATGCTGTGGAATAAAATCCCGGTCCATGTGAGGCAGAGCACCTCGCTGGCTCTGTTCAAGAGAAATCTTGACCTGTGGATGGGAGATCGTGGGTTTACCCCGGGAATCATCTCTGTGTCACTGCTGGACAGAGGCACAACAAACTAATGGGCACAGTATTTTTTCATATAAGGGGTGGCGTAAGCCACAAAAATTTGGGCTAGGCTTATAAATGCCTTAGGGCAGATAGCCTAGTATAAACCTATGAACCTATGAACCTATGTAGTGGCCATCCAGTCATCAAAGCCAGAAGGCACATGGCTGTCCAGTGAGCAAAGCCAGAAGGCACATGGCTGTCCAGTCAGCAAAGCCAGAAGAATGTCATTCAGAGGTACAATCACTCATGTGTCTGGCAGGATAAGCAATCAGTCTCATACCTAGGTAAGTGCAACAGTCCTTTGTTTAACTGAGTCATGGTTTATCAAAACTGAAACTTAGGTAAATAAAACCATCAGAAAATTAACACTGCACTTAGGAATTGAACATTAATCATTCATGTCAGCGGTCCACAATCCCAGAATGTCTAAATCTTTGCCTTGTATTATTGGTCTCTTCCTCATACAAGTTATGCTTTCTGGCAAATCCTTGAGGATTGATGTTACAAAATAATGATGAACATTTGAATTTCAGAATTCATATAATTCAGAAAATGTGTGCTAATGTATTTTAGCAGTTTTCTACGTTTATAATAGCAATATTTAAAATCTGTCCCTGAATTTTTGGGCTTTTGTTTCTAAATATTTTTTGTCTTTGCCAAGAATATGTCCATTAAGAGTTTGAGAGAAATGGCTTTAATGCATCTCTTCTCCTTTTGGACCAGTCTTAGCACTAATTTCTAGGTTTGTGATTATTGGACAGAGCAGTGAAGATCTTGTTCCACCTGCAGAACCCATTTTTATTGTCTGTTTCCTGGGTTTGCAGGAATGAGTTTTGACTGGATTAGTTGGACAAGCTGTAGGCTGATGAACCTGCATCTCAACAACATAATTTAAATCCATGCAACACACTACTGACATCAGCAACTCACTGTGTGCTGCAGGAAGAACAATGGTGACATGCAGCTGGTCGTTGACATGTTACGGCATGGTACACAGTATGGCAGCCTGTGACCCTACAATGACACAGGACAATGGCCAGTACATTTACATTGCAGCACTTCCACAGATTGCATATTGTGAGCAATCTTTGAGTTTGGGTACATCATGATGGCAGAAGTGCAAGGGCAAGGAAATGCAATAGAATGTGGTACATAGGTGTGTAGACATGCCAGATTTGCAGAATTACATATGCTAGTATGTTTTAATCAGTGTGGGCTACTAGCACTGCATCATCACTGCTGGTATGTGTTATATACCAATTTAGTGTTAAAAGGTACCCTTCATACCAGCATGAAAAATAGGCTACTGGAGTGTCAGGGCAATGCGTTCACTGATGATAAAATAGTCTGGCACATAGGTAAATTGTTTTTGGCTGACTAAGTTTGCATGTTGTACTGTCCACCAGCAATAGTACTACTAGTTTCTGCATAGGACGGCTGGGCTGCTCCAAAAGGATGAATAATGCCATTCATAAAATGTTTAAGTGGTATTCTCCTTATCTCCTATGCATGTGCACTGGCCTCATTTGCATTTCATTATTGTGTCTGCCACTGATATAATCCATGTTGCTATTTGCTGGCCTAGACATCCCAGCATGCTTTACAGTGCCCAGTCTTTCCCCATGTGGCAGCACCATAAACTTTGAGATTGCAGGGGCCTGTGCTTAGTGTTACAGCAAACTATGGATGCATACAGATGATGAATGCCCATTCCTCATACATTGTCCAGTGTCGTACAGCTTGAACACTATATCTTACCTAAATAACAGACACCAGGTCTATAACTTGCTGTCTGTGGTGGTGTATAGTTCCTAAGCATGCAACACCACATTCAGAGCTGGATCTATGGTGTATGAATGCAGTCTCTTTGAATTTTGTGCCATGACTTGCTTTATCTGGAGTGCTGATTTAGAAATTAACCATTTGCTACTGGGTTTCATTGGTGTGCAGCTGCATTTGTCTTGCACTATCATATTTTCCTACTATTTGTGATTAGCATGTGGCCTTAGCCCATACTATCTCACAGTTATACTCCATCACTATGCATACTATGTCTATGCATCCTGATGGTTATTTACACTTGTACAAATAGTATACAATAATGTATTAAGAAACAGATAAATAATAAAAGGCATTGACATTTTTATTTCATTAACTTCCAGACTGGTTCAAGTTGTCTGTTTTCCTCCCCCTCTTCCTCATAATTAAGGTCCCAACTTCTTTCCTTCTCGTCTTCTTCTGTTAAAAAAATCAATAAAGCTCTTTAAGCATGGCTAAAGAATGACATGCATTTCAACATAATAATGAATTAGGTTCTTTGTAGAAGTATTATTCTAGTCTGCATCGCTGAATATGATGCTCATAACCTAAATAGAACATGTTATTAGTTAACTTATATATTCTGATTAATAGCATAACATAAGTGATATATTTTGGCTATCTTTATATATTGGTTAAAAAGGGATTCACACCTGCTGCCGTTATATTTGCTTTTGATGTATTATACTTGTAATGATACTCAGTCACGTTTCCTTGTACTTTTTATACCCTGCATATTGAAGTTGTTGTGCATGACTTGTGGCTGGATAATAAATACTAAGTCAGTTTGCTAACTCATGTTCCAAAAGCATTGCTAACCTAAAATTAATTTTATGAGTTCATCGACATGATTTACTACTGAAATGTTCATGGCATACTTCTGAGATGTTACTTTCTTTAATTACTGAAATGTTATATTATTCCTCTGACACAATAACCTTTTTCATATAGCATACTTTTGTTTCATAAAAGAAAAATGTATGCCAACTCATGCTATTATTTTTGGTTTGTGTAACATTCACATGCATATTACTCGTGTTTGATAGCTTATTTTGAATATAAATGTTGAAATTCTGCTGAAAGTATGTAGTCATGGTATAATAAAAGAAATCTACTTACATGGGACAATTCCTTTTGTGAGGATAATCTTTTTGTGTACTTATTTATTTATTTGATGGTATTCATAGCCATTAAATGAATGCATAAACGTTATCCTCACTGTCTGCAAATAGGCACAGCAAAGGTGGGTGATTCATAATAAAAGTTTCATACTGTTCCAGTATGTCTGCAAATTTGTTATAAAATGCAAAGTCACATCTATTCTATCTGCTTTGCAGTCCACAATGATGGTGTCAGTTGATGCTTGCCTAGCTATTTTCTGTTGTGAGCTGTTTGCCTAGGCTGAGACAAAACTGCTTGTGCCCAGTACTGCTCACTGGCAAAGAAGGCAAAGATATATCAAGAGAATAACACAGTATAATTTAAACACTCAGAAGATACTGAATAGGTTCAGAGTGGACAGAGTTATTGTAAGGGTCTTAGTGAATATGAATGGCTTCTACAGGGGCACTGGTGGGAAATGCATGGCCTTCCTATCCCTATGGTCATAAAGGTATGTATAGCACTTGCTGTACTTGCCTTGGGGACTTTCAGGCAATTGACACCTTGGATATCTCATAGGTTTCTGCCTAGTGGGTACTTTGGCAGTTTCTGGATGTACTCTTGACATGTGTGTATCAGTACATCTATTTCCCGGTGTCACTTCAAGACTGAGCCAGAACTATATGTGAAAATTGGGTGAAGATAGGTGAAGGTAGCCAGCCCAGCCAGATAGAATTCTGGAGATAATTCTGTCATCTGTAAATATTAATGTAAACCACAGGCTTGTTGTCTTAAATGGTAAAAATAATGTTACATGTGGAACTGGAAAAAATGACCAAGTAAAGCATGTTGTGACCCTTTGATGTAAACATGGCTCCGGCCGGTCTAGATGAAGGAATTCTTGCTATTGTGTTAAGGCCAGAGTTAATGGCCAGAATTTGCATGCATAAATGTCCTTAATGGCTTTGCTTTCTGACCTGGTGTGAGCTTACTAAAGAATGTAGCCTGTTAGCCTGGGAACCCCAGGAAAGTGTGAAGAATGATGTAATGTGAACCAGGAATGCGATTTTAAAAACAGAGCAAATCAGAGAGCATTAAATATTTTTGTCTTGACCAACCAACTGAGCACTGCCTTTGCTCTATATGTAAGTCTATATTAGACATGTGTTTTCTCTTAGAATTAGCAGGAAACTAGAAATATTAGACTAAGTGTTTTCTGTGATGTCAGAACTGTACTACTGAATTATTTTAAGAATTTCTCTGTGATCTCTGAACTCTTGACTAGCACTGTGTAGTAAAAAGTATTGTCTTGTGTTTTTAATTATTTATTATTAAATATTTTTAAACCCTTTTAACTGTGGCTATTCTGTGTAGAGATAATTTAAGCTCTAGAGTACATTACATGTATATAGTGATCCTGTACCAAGTCACTCTAATAAGCCTTGACTGTTTAGTCACACTTACCAGTTGGATAATAATATTATACAGTAATAATTGGACACCCTTTTAAGGGCCTTTGAGTAGCTGATAAATATTAGTGGATAGTGGCAGCTGATACTACTGTGTTGTCTGGGAAAAAGGGGCACAGCTCGAGAACCTGTGCCAGCCTTCCCCAGGAGTGTCTATGTGGTTGTATAAACTCTTCTCAAAGTGTGTGTGTGTGTGTGTGTGTGTGTGTGTGTGTGTGTGTGTGTGTGTGTGTGTGTCAGCTACTTGGGCAGGGACACAAAGTACTTGTTGAACAGAAAGGGTGCTGGAGATTTTAGCTCACCCACTAGGCTGAGATATGGACTCTATTGCTGTGCCAGTGAGGGGTTTTATTGGGGACCTGGGGAGCAAGGGAGCAACCAGCCCCGGACTGACTGTGATCTCTGTGTGCTCTTAAGGGAAATTGCACTTTACTGTGTGTATTTGTTATCCTTTTCTCCTATATGAGATGCCCCTCACTGGTGTTAGTGGTGAGGATTGAGGTTCCTTGATTGCTGGGCCAGGGCACGGGCATCACATATTAATTGTTTGGCAGTGGTGGGATATCCACCCCACATATTAATTGGTTGGCAAATACTAATTGGCTTGTAGTGGTGTGGGTAAAGTGAATTCCCATAGCTTGTGTACAGTGAGCTTTGAAGGTGTTTTGTACTCTAAATCAGCCACGCAGTGAATACTCAGAGTTCATATCACAATTGTTTTATTTCTTTTGTTAGCTTAGTTAGTTACGGTGAGCAGACATCATGTCAGCAGAGGAGTATGGAAAGCTAACAAGGAGCCAGCTGGCGGAGATGTGCCAGGCTAGGGGACTGGTGCATGGAATCTTGACTAAGGCAGACCTGATTGCAACCTTGGTTACAGCTGCATCAGAAAGCAACAACCAGGAGGACAATCAGACTGGCAGTGGAGATATAATACCCTCGGAGAATGGACAGTTCAACCTTTCTGCAGAGGACTTAAAAAATCCATCTGGAGCTAAAGAGACTTGAGTTGGAGGCCAGGCATTTGGAGATAGAAGTCGAGGAAAAGGAGCGGCAGAGGAGGCATGAGAGGGAAATGCTGACTCTTTGCCAGAGTCATGGAGATAATGGGGAAGGGAGTAACTGGACCCCAGAAGCACAAAAGGTCAGTAAATATGCAAACAATATAGTGTTGACCAAAGGCTCTGGGTACGGTTTCTGACACCCTTACTCCATGGCAAAGCTGTAACTGTTTTGTAAAAATGTCTGGCATTGCATGTTTTGATTATACTGCTGTTAAAAATCACTTGTTAGAATTGTTTAAGCTAGGAAAAAGTTTTGTGAGCATAGACACAAGGCAGATGAAAGTGTGTGTGAATATGTTGCTGAACTGAGCACTTATTTCCATGGGTGGGTGAGTGGATGCCTGGTCACCACTTTTGAAGGGCTGGCAGACATTTTGGTGAGGGAACAAACCCTTAGCGCTTTGCCTGAGGACATGAGGATCTGTTTAGCTGATAGACAATGTGCTACTTCAGATGAGTTGGGGAAGAAGGGATACTTATACCTGGCAAGCAGGGCAGCCCTGCACAGGAAGGAGACCCCCAGTACTGCTCATGCGTCTAAAGGAACCCATGGTGGGCAGCACAGACTGCCCCAACAGAATCTGCCAGTAGCAGGGGAAGCCACTAGTCCAGGTACACATCCAGGAGCTAGGGTTAAATGTTTTGAATGCAACCTGTGGGGCCATGTGGCATACAGGTGTCCATGGAGGCAAGGTGGGGAACAAAAGGTGAGGGAGCCAGTGAGTAGTAAAGACAAAATGCCAATAGTAGGTTGTCTTGAGACAACAGGGGTACCAAACTACCATCCTGCAGATGTCTTGATAGGGAAGGATTTGGATGAGGCAGTATCATATGCTTATGCAGTTACATGCAGTCAGGCTAGGAGACAAGCATGTGGGTCTGGTAGCCTGAGGGAGACCCAGACAGACTGCATACTTACAGCCAGGACTGGTAAGGTGGTTACTTCAGGGAGGGAGCTACTCTGTAGCAGTGAGACTGAAGATGAGCCACAGCTGCTTGTGGGTACTGATGTACCCTGGGACACAGTGACTACAAAGGAAGAGGTGAGTAGTAGTACCCAGGCTGACAGTGAGACACCACTGTCAGAGGATGCTAGACTTCCTGTGGAAGGGGAGCTGGGAAGGGTTACAAGGAGAGAGTTGAGACAGGCTCAGCTCTCAGACCCTACATTGCAAGGCCTGAGGAAGGTAGCTAGGGAGGCACCTGATTCTCAAGGAAAGGGGAAATCTGTATACTGGGACAAAGGGTTATTATACAGAGAGTGGACCCCTTTGGGAGGGAGGGCTAGAAGGTGAGAGAGTACAGCAGTTTGTAGTGCCTATAGCCTACCATCTGGTGCTTCTAGCCATAGCCCATGATATTCCCTTTGCAGGTCATATGGGCATAAAACACACAAAAGGCGTATTATGCAGAACTTCTATTGGCCTGAAATTTCCAGGGATGTAACAGGGTACTGCATGACCTGTGAGCAGTACCAAAGGTAGGCAAGGCAAGAGACAAGGTGAGAGCTCCTTTGATGCCTTTGCCTGTGATTGTGGAGCCATTTCAGAGGGTAGCTATTGATATTGTGGGTCCTCTGAATACCCCAATTTTCATGGTGAAAAAGTATATCCTAGTGGTAGTGGATTATGCTACACGATATCGTGAGGCGGAGGACCATTGAGGCAGAGAAGGTCGCAAATGCTTTGTTAGAGATTTTCAGCAGGGTAGGTTTCCCAAAAGAAATACTGACTGACAGAGGTGCCAATTTCATGTCAGACCTGCTGGCTTGTCTGTTAAAGTCCTGTGGGATGATGCACATGAAGACCACCCCCTACCACCCCCAGACTAATGGTCTTGTTTAGAGGTTAAACTCTACAATCAAGTCCATGCTATGGGCATTTGCAGATCAGTTTAAGAGGGAGTTGAACAAATATTTGCCCCCTCTGTTGTTTGCTTACAGAGAGGTTCCCCAGGAATCCACAGGTTTTTCACCCTTGGAGTTGCTGTATGGGCATAGAGTGAGGGGGACCTCTAGATATAATTCGAGATGAGTGGGAAGGCGAGTGCAATTCTCAAAAGGAGTCTGTTTTGGCATACATCCTAAACCTCAAGACAAGGCTCAGGGAACTCATGGGCTGGACAGAGGAGAACCTGGCAGACGCCCAACAACAGAAAAAGGTGTGGTATGATAGGAATGCTCAAGCTAGAGAGTATGCTGTGGGGCAGCAGGTAATGGTTCTCATTCCTGTCAGACACAACAAGCTGCAAGCAGCTTGGGAGGGACCCTACAAGGTGGTAAGAAAGGTAAGTGATGTTAACTACATAGTGGAACTGCTAGGCAGAAGGCAGGGGCACAAATTGTACCATGTTAACATGATGAAACCTTACCATGATAGAGAGCCCCTTGTGCTGAGCAGTTACAGTGGATTGCAAGAGGACTCTGAGGGAGATCCGGGGAGTGATCTCCTTAGTGAGGCTCAGGCTGACACCACAGTGGAAGGGGTAGCAATGTCCCAGCAGCTATCTTCTACCCAGGTTCGAGAAATCTGAGCAGTGTTGCAGGAATTTGGGGACATGTTCACTGGGAAACCAGGGTGCATCCACCTGGGGCATCCTCAGGAGGATACAGGACCCCAAAGGCCTATTAGGCAGGCCCCTTATAGAGTGCCAGAGAGAGTCAAACAGACTCTGAGGGAGGAGGTACTGGAGATGTTGGAACCAGGGGTGACTCAAGTGTCCAACAGTCCCTGGGCCTCCCTAGTGGTGCTGGTGCCAAAGAAGGATGGCAGCACCAGGTTCTGTGTGGACTACAAGAAATTAAATAGTCACACAGAGTCAGATGCTTACCCCATGCCTAGGACAGATAAGGCCCTAGAGCAGTTGGGTGGGGCTAAGTAACTTACAACCATTGATCTTACTAAGGGTTACTGGCAGGTGCCTTTGACTCACAGTGCGAGAGAGAAGTCAGCCTTTGTGACTCATTTTCGCTTGTATGAGTTCACAACAATGCCCTTTGGAATGAAGAATGCCCCAGCAACTTTCCAGAGGCTGGTAGATCATATCCTAGCAGGAGCAGGAGGGTTTTCCCTTGCTTACCTAGATGATATTGCCATCTACAGCCATTCATGGCTAGAGCACCTTCAGCATGTCAGGGAGGTGCTGGGCAGACTACAGAGGGTAGGGTTGACTATTAAGCTAAGCAAATGTCAGGTGGGCATGGCAGAAGTCTCCTACCTAGGACATAGAGTGGGGAGTGGTAAGATAAGGCAATAACCTGCCAAAGTGGAGGCCATTCAGGCATGGCCTGCATCTGTTACTAAAAAGCAGGTGAGGGCATCTTTAGGGACAGCAGGGTACTACAGAAAGTTTGTCCCCAGTTATAGTACCATAACTGCTCCCTACACAGACCTGACAAGGAAGAACAGGCCAGATAGGGTAGTGTGGATCCCAGCATGTGAGCAGGCATTTCAGAAGCTTAAAGAAGCTTTGGGAGGACCCCCTGTGTTAGCCCGTCCAGATTACAGCAAATAATTTGTTGTGCAGGTGGATGCTTTGAACCATGGGGTGGGGGCTGTACTTAGCCAGATTTCTTCAGAGGGAGAAGAACACACAGTGATTTATCTCAGTAGTAGG
Organism: Protopterus annectens; assembly: GCF_019279795.1. Taxonomy (NCBI): domain Eukaryota; kingdom Metazoa; phylum Chordata; order Ceratodontiformes; family Protopteridae; genus Protopterus; species Protopterus annectens. The sequence goes on along the minus strand of NC_056726.1, from coordinate 205,570,816 downwards.
CTCCAACCCAGTGAGGAATGCTATGCAGCTGTAGAAAAGGAATGTCTAGCCATAGTGTGGGCACTGCAAAAACTTCAGCCTTATCTGTATGGAAGGTAATTCACTATTATGACAGATCACAACCCCTAACTTGGTTAAACAGAGCCAGCCAGCAAAATGCCAAGTTGCGAAGATGGAGCCTGGGGTTGCAAGCATATATGTCCATGCAGCACCGCAGTGGGATTAGCAATGCCAATGCAGATGGGCTCTCAAGACAGGGAACGGGGTAAGGTATACTCAGATAGACCTCACTCCCTCAAGCAGTGTTTCTCAAGGGTCACTTGAAAAACTAGCTTGAGTTCTCTAGGGGGGAGATATGTGAAGATTGGGTGAAAATAGGTGAAGGCTGCCAGCCTAGCCAGATAGAATTTTGGAGATAATTCTGTCATCTGTAAATATTAATGTAAACCACAGGCTTGTTTTGTTAAATGGTAAAAATAGTGTTACATGTGGAAATGGAAAAAAATGTAACAACAGTGCACTCTACTGACCAAGTAAAGCATGTTGTGACCCTTTGAAGTAAACATGGCTCTGGCCAGTGTAGATAAAGGAATTCTTACTATTGTGTTAAGGCCAGAGTTAATGGCCAGAATTTGCATGCATAAATGCCCTTAATGGCTTTGCTTTCTGACCTGGTGTGAGCTTACTAAAGAATGTAGCCTGTTAGCCTGGGAACCCCAGGAAAGTGTGAAGAATGATGTAATGTGAACCAGGAATGTGATTTTAAAAACAGAGAGAATCAGAGAGCATTAAGCATTTTTGTCTTGACCATCCAAGTCAGCTCTGCTTTTGCTCTATATGTAAGTTTATCTTAGACTTGTGTTTTCTCTTAGAAATACCTAGAAACTAGAAATATTAGACTAAGTGTTTCTGTGATGTCAGAACTGTACTACTGAATTATTGTAAGTATTTCTCTGTGATCTCTGAACTCTTGACTAGCACTGTGTAGTAAAAAGTATTGTCTTGTGTTTTTAATTATTTATTATTAAATATTTTAAATCCTTTTAAATTTGGCTGTTTTGTGTAGAGATAATTTGAGCACTAGAGTACATTGCATGTATATAGTGATCCTGTATCAAGTCACTCTAATAAGCCTTGACTGTTTAGTCACACTTACCAGTTGGATAATACTATTATGCAGTAATAATTGGACACTCGTTTAAGGGCCATTGAGTAGCTGATAAATATTAGTGGGTGGCGGCAACTGATACTACCGTATAGTCTTGGAAAAAGGGGCACAGCTGGAGAATCTGTGCCAGCCTTCTCCAGGAGTGTCTGTGTGGTTGTATAAACTCTTCTCAAAGTGTGTGTGTGTGTGTGTGTGTGTGTGTGTGTGTGTGTGTGTGTGTGTGTGTGTGTGTGTGTGTGTGTGTCAGCTACTTGGATAAGGACATGAAGCACTGGTTGGACAGAGAGGGTGCTGGAGGTTTTAGCTTGCCCACTAGGCTGAGATCTGGACCCTATAGCTGTGCCAGTGGGGAGTCTTATTGGGGACCTGGAGAGCAAGGGAGCAACCAGCCCTGGACTGGCTGTGATCTCTGTGTGCTCTTATGGGAAATTGCACTTTACTGTGTATTTGTTATCCTTTCCTCCTATACGAGATGCCCTCACTGGTGTTAGTGGTGAGGATTGAGGCTCCTTTATTGCTGGGCCAGGGCATGGGCATCACACTATACATGCCTTTTATGGAGTGGAACATTTACTTGAGGTACTTGGTGCAATACATTGCACCAGTTTTGCAATTAAGGCTCATCTAGATCATGAGAGGAGTGGCCCGACAATAGGAAGGGCTACCAATCCATCAATTACTAGTTAGTGTGTGATGCATGGAGGTGCATAGGTTCATAGATAAGTCTAGGCTAGCTGCCCTTGTGGGCCATTTTAAGCCTAGCCACTTTCCCATTTTAAGCATGAAATAAATTATCCCATTTGGTTATAGGTTTGCCTTACCATCCCACGGTCGATAATTAATATATTTCTCCTAATGAGAATAAATGGGATTATACCTTAGATAATTTGAGTGGATCCCCCCCAACACATGGGATAAAGCATTTAAGAGATTACTCTGTCCATTAGTAGTACAGGGGGCAGTCCTGGGAAATATTTTCTGTTTTCCTTCCATCGATATAACTTGTGCTTGAATATGGACAGGGATGAACTTTTTTTATGTGAATGGGGTGTCTATTTCACAGCAGAGGTATCCACTGCAAGATATACCTGTCTCTCCAAACCATTCTGTTGATGTTGCGGAAGAGGTTTAGATCCCTAAACTGAGTATTTCTGATGCTATTTGACTTGCCGATGTGCTGTAAATTTATCAGCAGTGGGTCAGAGGATGCCTTGTATGACAGACACAAGTCTTCTCTTAGCAGTCTGTAGGATACCGACTATAGTGGCAGGATTTGAAGGAATGTTGGGGGATTCCACTGGAGACTGGTATCTGTGGAGGTAACTTCCCCTATTTTGATTATCTGCATCCTCTCTGTGAGCCATTTGGCAATCCAGGAGGTGACATAGGGGTTTACTCCCAGTTTACTTAGCTTTTCTACTATGCTTGAGTGGGGAGCTGTGTCAAAAGATTTTGCCATGTCAAGTTATGCCGTGTGTACTATTTTGTGTTTAGAGGTTCCCTATATCCTGACTGATTAATTCCGTGATAAATATTTCCATGGTTTTTAATATGAGGCTGGTCATACTTATGGGTCTGTAATTGCCTGGGTTTGTGAAAGGTCTTCTCTTATGCAGGTGAATGATAGTACCTGTTCTCCATTCACTTGGTACAAAACTTGTGTGGAGGCTGAGACTGAACATTGTTGCTAGGGTTGTTGCTAAATCATGATTCATGCTATTGAAGATGCATCCAGGGATATTGTCAGGACCCATCAATGTAGTATTTTTAGCTTTTGATAGCACATTTAGGATATGGTCTTGTGTGATAGCTGGAGGCAAACTAGATTCAGGTATATATTGAAGGACAGATAGAGGAGAGATATGGGTAAAGTTAGAGCTGAATTTGTAGACCATGAGGCTCGCTAAATCTTCAGCCTCAGTATAGGTAACATCATTCACAGTCAGATCAGTGCATTGCTGCATTGTGATTTTGAGGTTATGGACATAACTAAAAAATGCCTAATGATTGACTTTGGCTTGGGTAGTTATTTTAGCCTCAAACTTGGCTATAGTGGATTTTATTACGCTCCTGAATTGTTGGTTTCTTTCAATGGCAAGGGCTCTAACAGTCTGGAAATTACTGTTCTTACTTTTGGTGAAAATTATTTTCCTTCTTCTGTAAAGCTTGTTGACATTATGGCTCCACCATGAGGGTTTATTTCTGGAGTTTGCCCTACACTTATTCCTATGTGGTACAGCTGCATCTATGCAGCTATTTACATGCTATTACAGTGTGTTGGTTTAAGCTTCTGTGTATTCAGTGCAGTGAACTGGGTTTGATGAGGATTTAAAGCTTGCCAATGTATTACTTAGGAATAAATAGTTTGTCTTAAAGAAATTTCTAAAGGTTCCTTGGGTGCAAAGGATCTCTGGTTTCCATTTTATTTAGGTGACTGCTTTATGGTCAAACCTAACATATGATGAAGGGATGGTGCAAGATGCTACATATTAGTAAGGGCAATATCCCAAATGTTATTCCCCCTAGTGGGAACTCTGACTAATTGTTCCAGGGTATTTATATCCATAAAGTCCATGAATCTCTGTGCATGTGCTCTAGTGGTGGTTCAGATTTCCCTGTCTACAGCTGTATAGTTTAGATCTTCTAGGAAAATGGTATTGGGTTTAATACTGAGCAATTATAGTTCCTGTAGATAGGCGTTGTGGCTTTCTTTTGTCTTAGAGGGAGTTCTATAGCTAGCTAATATATGGTACAGGACCTTTCTAATGGCTAATTGGACATGAAGAAACTCTAGCCTATCATGCTGATTTACCAGCCTTGATGTCAGTTTCTTCTGGATGTAGATTGAGACACCGCCATCTTTTTTTTCCCCTTCTGTGCAGCAGCTGGTCTAAACATGTGAAAGGCATTATAGCCCTGCACAGCCAGATTGCTCTCTACTATGTTAAATCATGTCTCAGTCACTATACAGATGTCAATGTCCTACAGGACAAGTAGGGCTTGTAGGGAGTAGAGTTTTTTGTTTAGGCTCCTAGTATTGAGCAGTAACACCTTCATATTTTCCTTTTCTTGTTTCTGGATGTTGGTAGGTTTATCAAGTTAGCATTGCCTAAAAAGAGGGGCTGTGGGGGTGGACAATGCCTTTGCCAATAAGCAAAACCATAGAGAGAACAGATGCAGACCACTCCTGGCAAAACAGCATATGCTGTCGATCATATCCTCCCAGGCTGACAAATATTAGACCCAGTTTGAATGACACCAAAAACTAAGCCAATGACTGAAGTCAATTAGTTTTTGCTCATATCACGGCATCATTATTCGAGAAGGTAGAATGCTGTTCAATGCTAAGCACATATCGGCCTTGGACACATAGTCTGAGAACTCCATCATGTCTCTGTTCATACAGTCCAAGGAGGTACACCTCAAGTCATTGACACTGACATGAACTATGACAAAGTCATTCTGGTGCCTGTTGTTCAAGGACTTGAGAGCATGTGTCAACTGACAGATCCTGGCACTGGACAAACAACTAACCATTTATCTTTACTTGCTCAGCCTGGTAAGAGGTGCATCAGTATGCCTTACAATGGAGTCACCTATAACAAGAATGTTTGGTTGGGTCAGTGCCTGCCTTAAGGGCTCAGCATGTGTGACATTGGGACTCCTTGTGCCATATAAGGAAGTAAGCTTAATATGCTGAGTGTGATTTCTGCCTGTGTTGAGTTTTGGAGGTCTTTGAGGTTTAGGAAAATTAGTCTTTAGAATCTCAGCATATAATGGATTATGTATATTGTGATGGCCTTGGAGATGTGTGATGTGTGGTATAATGCTGATGATTTTGGTGTCTGAGTTTACTGTGTGTGAGATTTTTTACCTCTAAGTATATTATATATGTACATCTCTCACAAACTGTGCTATGCTGTTTTACTCATAGATGATCGTCAGATAATTTCTTCACTGTCTCAAGATACTGATCTCAGTTAGACTTGCTAGAGAAGCTGTCAGAAAGTGCTGGTCCATGATACCGAGAGGAATGACTCTAGGGGCAGGGGAAATTATAACTGCTTAGAGTTCGGCTTAGAATGATGTCTGAGTGGACTTGCTACTGAGTATTTAAATGCCACTACAAAACAACCAGCCTGGAAACCTTCTGCCATCATCAAGAATCAGTAAACTGATTATAGAAAAAAAACTCAGCAATTTGATACTAAAATCAGTGCAATCAGTATCAGTACTCTCAATATTAAGCAATTTTATCAAAGGTCTATTAGCCTGGTAAGTAGTCTCATGGGAAGGACTTTGAACAATGATACTTATGTGCTTATTGTCAACAGCTAATAAATGGGGAGAGGGAGGTGATTATGTTGTCAAATCATCATAAGGAACAGGCAACAACAGATACTCTCAGTCTAAGGACAATTACAGCAAGGTGTGTGGGATGAAAAAAAACAAACTCAGCTCTGAGATGACTGGGCTGGGACTGTCACAACCCCTGAACTTGCTTGACACACACTGAGTACATAAGAATGAAACTACAGTTTAATAACATCAGTTAGACAACTAAAACAGCAAAAATGCAGCTCAACTATGCACTATCAATATGTCTGCTCATTAACCTGGCAGTGCATACGATTCCAATATCTGGCACACTAGCTCACTCTGCCATCTCTTCTTGCACGTCAGCATGCTCAGTGGGCATCTTGTTGATAAGTAGAACTTTTTTTAATTTTATTTATGTAGTTACTCATGATAAAATGCATTGCTGAATAGTACACTACTTTTTCTTTGTTTTGTCTGCCCCCTCACTTTCTTCTCACTCTCTGTTTCTGTCTCTATCTCTTTTTTCTTTTAGGTGATACTGGGTATCCACTGGAGCTATGGCTCATGGCACCAGTGAGAAATCCAAGTAGAGCTGATGAGAATTATAACACATCCCTGTCCCAGACCTTTATTGTCATTTAGAGGGTCTTTGTCCTCTTGAAGAGTCATTTATGTACCCGGATGAATCTGGGGGTACCCTTCAGTATGACCCAGCTACTGCATGTAGGATGGTTACTGCATGTTGCATTCTGCACAACATGATTATGTGCTGGGTTGATGGAGAAGTGAGCCATGCTGTCACTGCAGCTCCCAGTTCCACTTCTACTGTGACTAATGATGACAAGCTGGTAGCAGAAGTAAGGGACTCCAGATGACAGGCTCATGCATGGCATAGGGCTGTGTAGGTTAAGAGGTGATGTTTAGTCTAGAACTATGGACCATGACATTCAGGTTAGTGTTCCCTTTCTTGTAAAAAAACATGAATATAACTGATAAATGCAGTGATATCTGTGGGTTATACTGTGTGGTACATAGTCTACTGTCACTGTTTATCAGACATTCCTGGTTGCTTGCTGTTTACCTTATAGTCACTGAGCTAAAACATCCATTGCTTTACCATACATGTGCTTTGAAAACACTGGATTTGTTGTATTCTTAAGTGAGAACACTGCACTTCTAATTGTGAGAGGTTAATTAGATGAGGTCATGAAATTCCCTCATGACCTGAATTTTTGCAAACACTGTTTTATATTACTGACTTGCTGATCGAATTATGAGTTATGTATAATATTAATCTGCAAACTGCATACTTTTTCTAGCTATACCTTGTCTATACTTACCACTGTCTTGCACTCATATACTGTTAATCATGACCTCTGTCCTACTCCATGCTTTTTCTACACTAACCTTCCAGTTATATATCTCTGCTTACTCTCTGTTCTTACTGAGCTCTACCCACTTTAACCTGATTTTTACTACTCCCTCTTGTCCTACTGTGTATTATACATTTCAGCCTCTATGCTATCACCATTGCTGTCTGCTTTTGTATGTATATATTCTTATTTAACTTTCTATGGTGATATCCCTTGTCTAACTTCACTTACTTCTGTTAGAAATGATTATCAGTTGCCTGCTTCACATCCCAAAATATAATACCCAGCTAAGTGACCATGATTTCTGAGACAGTGCATAAAAGAGAAGGTTCTAACTTCCAATAGCCACCAAGTCCCCATTCATTATAGCTACCTAAGTATGTTTTTAGCCTGAATTTATTCTGGCTGTAGTTTTAAATGGCCTCTGCTTACCACCATAAGTCACATCCTCCCCCCTCATCCCAAGCATTCTCTATATCCTCCCACTTAAGTCTACTTCTGTAAAAAAGTCAACCCATTAAATTACCTGCCTTGAATTATACCATACTTTCTTTAGTTCTTTAAAGCATGCTCTCCATTCACTGACACACATTACTTCCAAAACATTCACTTGTACCTTATATTCTGTTTGTCCTGCATACCTTCACTTACTTAGCCATAGCTTAACTGGTAGTAATACTCTATTCTGCTACCTAAACCTTAGATAAATTATTCTTTACACCGTAATTTGGCAGTTGAAATTCTGTTACCCAACTGTTTTAAACTTACAGATTTTTTTTGAGCCTTTCCAACCATGAGTGTATAGCTGCTCTGTTCACCCTCACTACGCTCCCCTACCCTACCCCATTCCCACCCACCCCAAATATCCCTAAATTTATGTCATGTAACTCCTCCCATTACAGTCATAAAAGCCAATCTTGATCTACTCTCTGGTCCACTTCTTTTCCTCCAATTAAATTATTTGCTTCATTTACTTCTCTCCACATCCTTTATTACTACTATCCACTTACCACATAATTAGTGAATAGTCATCCTACCTATACCTAATTTTTGCATAATTGAACTAAACACCTCCAGATAAATATATCTCCCTGAATTTTCTAGTTCCTGTCTCCCTCACCTTACTCTATCTGTACCCTTAGAACAGTCCTACAAATATATTTTAACCTCTCTGACCCACTGCCACTCCATCCCTCCACCTGGAACATCCTTCCTTCTTCTACAATGTCTTTCATTACTAATATACTTCTCCTCTCCCTCTCCCTATTTTTCCGTCACCTGCTAAATCTAACATCACTGGACACAATGTACCCACCTCCCAAACTTACATCTATAACATCTACAGAAACTAGAGCTTTCTCCCAGCTACTCAGAGATATCCTCCAGCCTGTATGAAATAAACATATTTCTATACACCAAATTAAAAATCCTTCCCCACAAAAACACCTGCTACCACTCTCCCTTGAATTACACTTACAAAGCAAAAAGAAAGCAGTTACCATTTATTTACCCACACAAATATTCTAACTTACTCTAGTGTGGAGATATCCACCCCAGCCCAGGACCCAATTCTTCTTCTTTCTACCCCCCCACCACAATTCCTACAAATCTATAAATATCACAACTCTCAGCATTCAAAGTGTTCAAAACAAAATCCCAGAATTCCATCACTGGGTATCCTACAACAAACTGGATATAATTGCCGCTACCGAAACCTGGCTAAAAGCCTACATAAAAGACTTAGAATTTCTCCCCCTAGGCTATGGTTGTTTAAGAATTAATAGAATCAGTAAAGGAGGAGGTATTGCAGTACTCTTTCCAAATGCCTTTACTATAGTCTCCTATACTAACTTCATTCCACAATTTTCTACTGCTGGAATTATAATATCATTCCTAAAAATGAACAACTGTAAAAATCTTTGCATTATAGCCCTATACATCCCCCTTGGTAATAACATTCCTCTGTTAGAAGACATTTTTGCCTAGACATCAAACAATATAAAAAAATGAAACAATTATCCTGGGTGATGTAAACATTAATTGGCTAGATTTCTCCTACTGCTCCCCTTCATCCAGTGTTAGTCTATTTAACTTTACTCAGCTTATTACCAATACAATTAGACCCAACAGAAACAAGGATAGTGGCTCCTTCCTTGATTGAATTCTGGTCTCTGACCTAAACAAAAACTCAACCACAGTCAGACTACCCTACTGTATCAGTGACAACTTGCCTGCCTGTATTCTGTGTAAAATGTCTTTATCACTAAGTCAACACCAATATAAACAAACAAAACAATCTAACAAATCTTAACCCAACAATACTCAATGAAACCTTGAAAAACATCAACTGGGAAATACTAAAAGTCCTTCCCTTGATGAAACCGTCAAGTTCTTCAACTCAACATTTCTCAAGACCCTAAACAGACTAGCCCCTCTTAGACAAAAAAGAATAAAAACTAACCATGCCATCTGCCTCACTAGACCCTCCAAGCAACTCATGACTTCTTCTGGCTTTTCCCGGTTATAGGTCACCACAGCAGATCACCTGTCTGCTTATGATTGGCAGTGGAGTTCTACGGTGTCTAGTTGCCAGCCTGGTGCCCAACCTTCCACAGAAGGCACACATATGCACACACTGTCTCCTAAGGCCAATTTAGGTGTCCAATACCTACAGCATGTCTTCGGGATGTGGGAGGAAACTTGAGCACCTGGAGGAAACCCACGTGACTACAGGGAGGATATGCAGACTCCACACAGAAGGCACCCCAGCCAAGGATCGAACCAAATAACCTCTTGCTGTGAGATGGCAATGCTAACCGCTGCACCACCATGGCCACCCTCCAAGCAACTCATGACTACTAGGGACAAATCATGGAAACTATGGCAAAAAATAAAAACCCTTCTGATCTGTTACAATTTAGACAACTCCATAATCAGGTAAAATGTCTAGTCATTAAAGACAAAAAAGAACACTACCTAAGTCTTCAAAATAACCATAAACAAAACCCCCAAAATTCTGGAATTCCATTACATCTCTGCTAAATCCAGGTTCAAAGAACAACCCCTGTCCACATCCTTACACAACTCCTATTGAAATAGCCACCCTTTACAACTCATATTTTATCAGCACCATATCTAACTCACTGCTATCTTTCCTCAAGCTAACTGCAATTCTAACTCTGTACCTTCAAATCAGTCTTCGCCAAACACCACTACTCCCTCTCCACCCAGCTTTTCTTTCTTTGCTATACCTACTGCTATTATAACAAAATTACTTCTAAAGCTCAAACCTGGCACTAATGTTTCTGACAGCTTACCGTCTGAATACTTTCAAATGTCAGCCAAAGTCATCTCATACCCTATTAGTATACTTCTTAACAGATCTATCCAAGAGTCCTATATTCCTAGCATTTGGAAAAAAGCATATATTCTTCCTCTTCACAAAGGTGGCAACAGTGCTGACATTTCCAATTTCTGCCCTATTGCTATTCTCTCCCCTGTCTCTAAGATCTTGAAAAAAATTATTCACATTCAGCTTATAAACCTTCTTCCCCATAACTAAATCCTTTCCCCTCACTCAGCATGGGTTCAGGCCAGGCCACAGTACCTGAGCTCAAGATGCAGGTAAAATTGTACCCTCACTCTTTCTTGACCTGTATATGGCCTTCAATACAGTCTCTCACAGTCTAGATGATTCTACCATCTTGCCCTTAACAAAAGCAAAACCAAACTATTTGCCCTCGCAGAGAAAAAACCACCCAAAAATAAGACTGAGTTCACTATACAAAAAATCATCAAAAACTGGGTATCCTCTAGAGACATAAACTCTTCCTAGGCCGCTTAACAAAACAAACTCTTGCCTCAACCTTCCTTCTACCTTCTCTCATATATGGTGCATGCTCCACTACTTATTAATATTCAGTCCTCTCTGAAATCCAAGCTTGACATCTGTTAAATAAAATAGCCAAGTTTGCAACAAATGCCAAATACTCCTCCCATCCCTTTACCTCCTTACACTTATTGAACTGACTCAAATTCCCATATTACCTTACATACTTGCAATTAACAACAGACAAAATTATCTTCAAAACCTCAGACTGCCCAGCTCTTACGTCTGTATTTACTCACTACCATCCAAGTAGGCCTCTCTGATTTGAGAACCAACTTCTCCTGAAAGTAGAAAAAACAAACCTTTCAGTTGGCCAGATGCTCTATTCTTTCTCAGTTGCCAAACAGTGGAATGCCCTCCCATTACCAATAATGGCTACTAGAAATGCTTCTTTCTTTAAAACATCTATATGGCAACACCTCTCCACTCTATGGCACTGGACATGTGCCAAGTCTGCACCTCTCAAAACTTGATTCCCCAGTTTACCACTGCTACTGCCTATAATGACTTACTCTCTGTCAAGTCAAACTCTTCTACGTACTAGTATGACTACTCAAAATAATGCCATCTAGGCTTACTGTTTTGTAATACCTACTTGATAACCATATTAATTTGATGTGATTGACATGTACACCAGTGTTGTATTTCTGATTTGATATGATTGACATGTACACCTATGTTGTATTTACTGCTACATCTATATTGATGTTCTTGCAAAACTTATCTTTACAAGTTGTCAGTATACTTACTATGTTATTTGAAGTTTATGATATTATGTTTACCTTTGTATATTGAACTATGACTCCTGGCTTGTGTATTCAGCTGTGACTCTTATATTTTATTCTATTGAATGTGCTTGCTAATGATGAGCTTTTAATTTTGTGCATTCAACTCTGCTTGTTAATGTGGAGCTTTTCTCCCTGGGCCTTCACTGAAAATGGGCTCACTTTGGCCCAGTGGACCATCCCAGTAAACAAATGCAAATAAATAAATAATAAATAACTCTTTCTCATCCTCAAATAATTACCTTTTGCTCTCTTATTATTGTTTGAAAAAGTCATGACTGAGTGTTCACTAAGTCCAAAGGACGAAAGTTCCAGCTTGGTAGGGGAAACCAAGGTGGAAAGAAGCAGTAATGAGGGGTGGACTACAAAATTAAAGAGAATCTAAGTAATGAACACAGACTGAAAGTGGCAACCTGGAACATATAGAAGCTTGTTCAAAAGGAAAAAAGTACACAGCAAAATTATAGGATGCAAGAGAGCATGTACTGTTCCAGGGGACCAAATTAAAGGAAAGGAAGGGAAGGAAGATAAGGACCTCACAGTACCTAAGGGTGAAACAGACAATAAAGTGGGAGGAGCTAAGAGGGGAGTGGCCAACTGTTTCAGAACAGGATTGCAAGAAGTGACTGAAAGGATGCCAAAATGTGGGGAGGTGGGATGGATCATTTGGCAAGGAATAATAAATCAAAGGAGATGGACTGCAAGGAGCCAGTGTGCCTCAAACAAGGATAGAGAGGACTTTTACAGCAGGTTCTTTAGAGAATGGAATAAAAAAAGGGGGCAGAGAGGAAATCATTGAAAGAGGACTTCAACTTCACACTACAGACCAAGAAAGACAGGTTCTTTGCAAAAAAGAGTACAGTATAAAGATAAAAATAGATGTAGAAAGGAACATGAAAGAAGAATAGAGGGAGAGAAAGACACTCTGAAAAGAGGGAGCACACATTTACTAGGAACTGTTTGATTCAAGACAGTAGACCTGATAGGGTAAAAGGGAGAGATGAAATCATAAAAATGGAGAGATGCATACTGGACCATGCAGTGGAAGCAACAGCAGTATGGACAGAGAGGGAACAAGGGGAAGATTTGGGATAGAAATGGATGAGCTACAAGTGGAAAGATCAGGAGAGGAAACAACAATTATATAAACTGATAGAGGAGACAGTGGACGAGAATGACATAGACAAGATGAACTGGGAAAACACTAATGAAATGGAATTAGAGCAGTAGCTATTGGAAAATCAAGAAGAAAGAACAGATGAGAAATCTCTGGAATATATTTAAAATATGAAATCCTTACACACTGGCAACATGGATTTTGCCCTAGTTTAAATACCATCACAGTTTATACTCCCTCACTGCTGATCTTATCTACTCCAATATTGACAAAGAGCTCCTCACATGAACTATATATTTAGATATGAAGCAAGTATTGGATGCAGTTAATCATTATTTGTTCCTACAAAAATGAGAAGGCTATGCTTTAAAATTAGGAGGCTATGTTTCTCATCACAGGTCCTACTCTGGTACAAAAGTGTAGTTGCCAACTGAACATTAAATATTTTTGGTACTGGCCAAAAACTGGCATCTAGCTCTGCCTATTGTGAAGTCTCCCAGGGATAAGTACTGTGCCCATTGCTGGTTTTATTCTTTGCTAATGATATAACATGGGATCTTCCAGCTGTGAAGTGCATTTTTTATGCTTATGGCATCATTTTCACTACAGGAGGCAGAACCCCCCATGAAATAACCAACAATTCTCAAGTCTGAATTTAAAACCACTTGAAATTGGCTCTCAAACAACAGACTGAAAGTCATCCCCACTAATACCACCCTATTGCTTTATTCCAACATCACAAAGTATAAAAACATGCCCCCTCTGGTAATCACTGATTGCTCATACTACCCTTTTCCCTTCACCATCTCTCAATGATATCTTGGCATCCTTCTGAGTCATTTCCATGTTTAACTGCCCATGTTGACATATACGTGAATAAAGTACTCACTCAGCTAAAAAGATGCATATCCTATTGCCAATCTGCTTTCTTGGGAAACTGGTTGAGACATAGAAATTGATGACCTCACCCGTAGACTTGAATTTGCCTTGCGTAATAGTGCTCATGAATTCACCTCTAACACCTGGCTTCTACAGAAAACTGAAAACAAAATTATCAGATTCATACACCTCTCAAACAACTATGACCATCACTGTACAACTATATACTGTAAAAAAGACAAGATGGCTACTCATTGTGGTTAGGGCAGAGATTCTACTCAGCATCCCTACTTATAAGTTGGTCAATTCAAGATATTATACATACAACCTATGAAATTTAGACACCATGTTACTTCCTACATCTTTTTATAAATGATTTATTACTGAGACAGCATTTTCAAAACTTGACCCTGCAGACTGGAATAAACTCCCAAATGACATTAGGCTGATCACTACCTTAAACATTTTTAAGGCACAAGTAAAATAAATTCCCTTGAATGAATGCAAATTCAAATGCTTTAGGGACACAGGATAACACTGAAGACTTTATCTACAACTAATCCTGTCAAAACAATTTCTCATGACCAGGTACTCACAAGTCTTCTCAATCTCTTGCAATTACCATAATTGCCTACTGCATGGGAAGTATTTGGAATATATTAGATATATACTTTTTCAAGTATTATATTTGTCTTTAATATTTTTATGTGCATTTACTCCACTGTGGGAGGACTGGAAGAATACATTTAAAATATGCTTTAACAGGAATATATTTGCCTTGAATATTTTGAAGTATGCTCACTGCATTGTAAAGTTATTCCATTAACATGTTTATTATAGCCTTGAGAACCTAACAGTATACATGCAGACGTCCAGATAGCTGTCTTATACCTGATAAAGAGCTCAGTTATCTGCATTTCTTAATGTTTTTATACCTCATAATATTACTTCTGTATTTTCATTCATGCTTTTCAATTGTTTGCTTGTATTATATTGGCACTTGCCTGGGTCATAGCTGAATAGGGTTCTTGGACCAATTCACTCACCGAGCTAACAATTTCAAATAAAGTTAAAATAAAAATAGAGAGGATGGATAGGAAGGGAGGCAAGATTAGGAGGAGGAGATAACAAAACTGGAAGCAGAACTGAGACAGATAAAAAGGGAAATATGGAAAAATGGTATAGAAAGAGAAGCACTAAGGATGGTGAAAGCAGGAGTAAAAACTGAACTAGAAAGAAGGGTAGAAGCTACATTGGAAGTTTACGAATGATACTGGAGTGACTAGTGGTGTATAACTGGGAGGAATGGGGAAACATCTAGCCAAGAAGTAAAACAAGTAAAAAAAAGATGAGAGGGAGGTTCAAAGCATTAGAAGGAAAGAGGAAAGATCACAGATGAGAAGAGCAAGGTCAGAGAAGCCTTTAGGGGATGCTACTAACAAATAAATATAACAAGAGCAGGAGAAGGAAAGGGAAGTCTATTGGTAGGTCACAGACAGAAGAGATGGGTACCAAGTAGAAGAAATAGAGAAGAATAAACTGAATACAAAATCATGATGGAGGAAATCAACAAGGAAGAGATGACAATAAAAGATAGAAAGGTAGGAGGCCCAGATGGATGCCCATTAGAGTTCTATAAATGGGGTCAAGAAGGAATATGGACAGTTATGCAGCAGGACTATGAAAAGATAACTAAATAGGGGAAATCATAGAAACAATGAAAAGAGCCAGGGTGGTAGTGATCTTGAAGGAAGGGGAAGACAGAATGGAATTAGAGGATTGCAAGACCAGTCTCCCTAATAAATACAAATGTAAGAGTGATGGTGAAAGTGCTAGCAAGGAGACTTGCACTTTCATATGTAAGAAACAAATATAAAATCAAAGGAAAAAAGAACAATGGGAGAGCAGGAGTTAATGAAGAAAAATGCAAGAAGCCAGGCAGTACTCAAAACCCTACTGGAATTGATTTAGGAATTTAGATTAACACAAAATGAAGGCTGGACATACACCAGGCTCAGAGAAGAATGGCAGAGGAACTGGGAGGAAGTAAAAACCCAGGAAAAGAAAAAAAAAAGGATAGAAGGGGAAGGAGAGTCCCATGAGGGAAATGGGAAAATGAGGAAAAGGTAAAAACAAATAGATTTATGAAGGTCTGAGGGGAAAGTAGAGGAAGCCACAAAGAAAGAGATAAGGAAAGGATGGGAGAAAGAGGAAGTTTGTCTGACCGGCGAAGCTAAATGGCGAAAAGAACACAAAATAACATCAGAGATGCAGAAAATACATGGGGTGGGAGATCAGATAGTAAGAGTGCAGCACAGATGGTATCTTAGGTCTAAATGATTATATAAGGATAGAAAGAAAACAGACTTCCAATATGGGAGATGCATGGTAGAAGAGGGAGGCATGCAATAAAAGTTCTAGGAATGTATCTTAGTACAAAAGATCTGGACCAAGGCTCTGGAAATTTGGAAGAGGATATATAGAAAAGAAGAAAAACTCTTAGGTATTTTGTATTTAGGGTATAAGAAATAAAGGGGTAGGGGAGGCAGGAAAAATGTGGGCAATAAGGTTAATTGTAACAGAGGGAAGGGTATCATAGCCAGAAACTGGAAACAAGAGGCAAGAGACAGAAAGTGAAACTGGACAAGGGATTTATAGACATTTTAAGAAGAAATTTAATGGAAAAGAAAACAAGAGGGTGGGAGAAAGAGCAAGAGAAGAATGGAAGAAGGTGTTCTATTACTTCCAACTAAAAGGGGTAATGGGGGAAGGGTGTGAAAGTAACTAGAGCAGTAATGAGTAGCAGTGAACCACTGGTAGAAAATAAGAGCATCATGCATAAAGATGGCACAGAGCATAATCGTGAATGGATCTGAAAAATAAAGCACAAATGCTTTCCAGAACTGAAATATCCCAGAAAAGATTTCTGATGTTTTCGTGAACATATAGCAATTTGTTTGTAACATGTGAGCCAAATAATTGTCAAAAATTTCAAACAGCCCATTAGGTCTGTGGATTCACTATGTTTTGATATACTGACTAATCAGTATATTAGGAAGCACACAGATGATAGCATTAAAATATTTCTTGGAATATAAATAGATGAGAATAAAAAATGCAGAAAAAGTAATTATGCACTACAGCTTTTATTGACATTCTGTGGGCAGTCAGTGAGGGAATGAATAGGTCAGAAAGGTGAGGAGAATAAATATTTAAACATCTGTTGTATTTATTTATTTAGTTTGTCACTGGGCTGATTTAAGAACATTTTCAATGATGATCTGGACCAAAAGGCAGTATAGTGTTAAAAATATACATTAGACAAAAATTTGAATATGCATGACAAGCAATCCCTGTATATGAACAAAATGGTAGAGAATATTTAAGCATCAATTTATATGAAGAAGGCATACCAAATTAAGTCAAAATCTGCAGTGCTTATAGATAGCTTATGAGTGCCAACAGTTTTAGATTCAGTAAGCGCCACTTAGCGGTGCCCAAGCACGTGCAAACAAGGAAAGTTCCATGTAATGGAAATTACCTCATAAGCAGGTGAGTCTAATGCAAATGACCCAGCTGGGGTGATCCAAGAAGTAGAAAGGCATCAGTGTAGACCCTGTATCTGTGTCCATAGTGCAAGCAGCAATTTTCCTCATACAGCAGTGTACATGGAAAGAAGGGGATGTAAAAGTTCACAAATATAGACATAACTCCCCTGAAATGGTTAGATCACATACATTGATGTGTGAAAAATGCATTGTGGATATCTGAAAATGTAAGGGAATATGCAAAAATAAATCATTTTTTTAAATGGTTTCAGCATGTTTGTGCTATGTGCCACAGTGCTCAAACATGCCGAAATGAAAAATAAAATAAAAAAAGCCATAGTAAGTATTTTATATTTGTCAGAGATGTATTATAGGATGTTGCTTCAGGTCCATGCAATGGTGCAATGGTGCTGTTGCTAGGTCATATGGCTATGAACCATGTAGTTACCAGGCAGTCATCATGGATATGTATGCAAATGAGGTGAATTTGTGGGTGGGTTTACTACCTTGATTCCGATGAAGTTTCCTGTAGGGAGATGAAAGCGCTAAATCATTGCTTTCCTGATGGTGTTTGTCATTTTTGTGGAATAAACTACTGTTTGTTAAACTGCCCTGAGTTTTCTTCATCTTGAAGCATGGCTAGACTGTCTTTATTGATGCCTTGTGTTTACTGGAGTTTTGGTTTTGCTAGTTATTGACTTCTCCAGCAATCCATCATATTTGTTTTACTGGTTTTGAACTTTGGTATGGAAATGCTGGGTATCCAAGGAGTCCCTCAGTGCAACAGCAACAGCAGGACATTGACTAGTGAGCTTTCTAAGCTCATACAATTGTTTTCCCAGCCAGCCACAAACAAACATAGATTTGGACAATTCAATTCCATGTGCACAAGTGAACCAAGGGAACCAGGAAGTTTTGTTGCTATACTCGGAGAGCCAACATGGCCCATGGCATCCAACTGATACAAACAGCATTGTATTGAACCAACAAAACAGCTCTAGGATTTTTTCTACCCAAAACAACAGAATTTTGGACCAGGCTGTTAATTTCCATGGGTTAGAGTATTATATGGACCTTAATTTCAAAACATGGCTGAAAAAGAAGTTTGTAACCATGGAAAATACCATAATGGAAATAACTGAAAGGAATGCTTCATTCATGGAAAAATGTAAGACTTTAAAAACAAAAATGCTTAAATATAAATCATTAACTTTAGATAATTGTTTTTTTTCTGAAAGTATTAAATGTAAGCATGTGCCAAAAGACCTTAAACTCAACAAGTTCCCTAACAATACCGAATATGATTCGGAGTTATACAGTGAGGTTGTGGACATTTTAAACAACTGTGGCATAGCCCTGATGAGGGCAGTTGTAAACAACAATAATAATATTCTTGAAAAGTTGAAATGTGAAATAGATCTGTTAAACCAAAAAATTCACAATGACTTATTTACTATCAATGAATACAAATGTGATTATTTGATTGTACTACAGGATGTGGACGTTGTCTCTAATTGTTATAAAAGGAAACTAACCAAATAAGACAGGGACAACAGGGACTATAGGAATGGTAGTGCATATAGTTTTGGATCCAACAAAATACACAAAGGTGTAAGGGGTAGCTATAACCCTACCCATATTAATAGGGACTACAGTAATCCATACAACAATAGGGACAACCACTACTGTAGTAGTTACGATTATAAGGACTACCAGGACTCAGGAGTGAGGGAAATCGGTAGACAGGAGGAGACCCCTTTGAGGGACAAGGGCCCCAAGAGATCCGAGAGGATCAGGAATTTAACATCACAACCCTCATATGCCGAAATCACGAGGGCACAACATTTTCAACACCAGGGGAGACAACGCAACTACCCTGGTAGGGGAAGTGATTTTCGAGTTAACTGACGATTCACAAACAAACAGTGGGAACTTTATAGGTTGTGACAACACAGAAAATTGAGTAGCTATTCATACACAAGACAATTTTCACATCTATAATTACACAGACAAGATTATACACAGCAGTTACTTTAGTTTATTCAAGAAGGGATTCAACTTTGTTCCAGCTAGGAAGGGTGATTTAGTGAGTTTGATTTTAGATGTTAAAATTTTCACACGGAAATTTAACTTGGAATTGATATTCAATTCACGTCCCCCATACAATTTTGAAACCAGCTTGACTAGGAAGAGTACTTACAATCCACCATTACATCATGAATTAAATAATTTCGAGGCACTATTGGTCAATGAAATGAGAAGCAAATTTCATACCAACAAAGGTTACAAACACAATTTGATAAGGGAGGAGGGAATGGTGTTGGGTCAACTTACACATGACAACAAGGTGAAGGTAATGAAACCTGGCAAGGGGGGATGGGGTAGTGTTAATGGAAAACTGGACTTATTCGGCTAAAATGATGGAAATTTTGAACACAGACTCTAGATATTCATTAGTTTCTTGAAACAAATTAAATACTGTATATAAGAAAATAGATTTGACCCTGGAAGACAACCTAACACAGGGATTGATTGATAAAAAAAGTCTTAGATTTTTTTAAAGTATATAAACCCTTTATTCCAGGAATTTTTGGGATCCTGAAAGTTCATAAAGACTACAGGGATCCACCTTTGAGGCCAATAGCAACAACTGAGGGTTCAAAAATGCAACCCTTAGCCATATATGTGGACATAAAATTAAAACCTTTTTACAAAATGTATCCACATATTCTGATTGACTCATGGGATTTTTTAACCAAGATGGACCAAATAGAATTTAACCCTGAATTTTCTTTCATTACAATTGATGTGAAGAATTTGTTCTCGGTTATCCCACACAACCAAGGGTTGGACTGGTTTGAACAGATGCTGGTGGATTTTAAATTCTTAAAAGACAGTGAATTTAGATTAGTTTTAGAAAACATGGAACTAGTTCTAAAACAGAACTATCTATACTTCCAGGGTGAATACTACCACCATTTAAATGGAGTGGCAATGGGTGCCTCATGTGCACCCATATTTGCCAACATTGTTATGTTATACTGGGAAAAACATTTCATTTTTGAATCCTGTTACAATGGATATATAAGAAAATACTTTTGTTTTTTTGGACAATGTTTTTATTGTCTGACAGGGACCCCATGACATGGTTCCCTCTTTTTTGGAATTTTTAAACAACACAACAGAATTTTTGAATTTCACCCATGAGATTGGGATGAATGAAGTGCATTACATAGATGTAAGTATTACGAAAGATTACAGTAGATATGTATCTCAGGTTTACAGAAAGAATTGTTTTTCCAACTCCTACTTACATTTCGATAGCAACCACCAGAAAAGAAATATAATTAAGGGTCAAATGGTGAGGATTGCCCAAATGACATCAGAAAAGGAAGATCTGATAAAGGAATTAGAACATGTGCAAACAATATTTTTGGAGAGGGGTTACCCAGAGAACCTTATTAAACCTTTAAAGGAAGAAATTTTGACAGGATGGGGGACAAAATACCTACCATTGCTAAAGGGGATAGCAACACGTAGTGACGACAATCACAGTAGAAAGACAACTATAGTGACAACAGCACCAGTAGATCCTGGGGCACCCTACCTAGTGATAACATATAATCAAGATAAAAGATGGGTAAAAAAGACCATTAATAACTATTGGGAAATGTTTAGTAAAATTCCAGATAGGTTGGAAACATTCAATAGTTATAGGAGGAATCTTACTCTAAAGGACATCTTGTAAAAGAGGAACATTGATGAAGAGAACAGGATAGTCACCAAGAAGGGAACCTACAAGTGTGATAAATGTTCCCAATGTGCTTTTATAGCACATTCACTAAAATTGTGTCGGCTTATATGACAATATATGTACATATATATAAATATATATACATAAACTTATATATAATAGTCTTTACATATTTTAAGATTCAAAATACTGAAGTAAAACATAGTGGAGAGATAGGTTCCCAACCCACAGACTGGCCAGATTCCAGAAAAGAACCCCGATGACTGGACGGGAGAGAGGAAAATCACCCTGGGGATCATAACAGTCACCCCGGCAAACAGGTGTCCAGATAAGCAAGCAATATGGAAAGAAATAGCCAGAGAACTTCACTGACTAGACTTATACAAGCCCCAGGGTCGATATTCTGGTAGCAATCTATGAACCCACACAGCTATTCTAGCATTAGAAATTCTTAATACTAATGTATATAACTATGTATAGAGTATTGCCTTTCTGTATATCTAACAATATTTAACTTTTTTCTAACAATAACTATGCGTAGGTTGCTATTTCTGTTAGTATATAAAGAACCTATTAAAAAATTTGTTTGGTGTCTGTTTACTAAATCTAATCATATTTTATTTTATTTAGTTTAGGTGTGTTAAATGTTTAGTAATGATTAGTAACACTAAAGAGTTGACATGTAGCTTTGTAATTCAGGTGCACTAGCACTTTAAATAGTGCTCGTTTTGGTATTTACTTCCTTGTCCAGGAATGCTGCAATTACG
The DNA here is from genome assembly GCF_019279795.1 of Protopterus annectens. Taxonomy (NCBI): domain Eukaryota; kingdom Metazoa; phylum Chordata; order Ceratodontiformes; family Protopteridae; genus Protopterus; species Protopterus annectens. The sequence continues at coordinate 205,549,216 of NC_056726.1, read as the reverse complement.
TTTTATTCAAAGGATGTTATACGCAAGCATGAAGTGCTCGCAATGAGACAAAAGATATTTGGGTGTTGCTTGCATGTATATTTAAGGCTACTGTCTCATGGACGGGGCGGGAAAAGTAGTGAAGATTTTTCTTGATTTCCAAGGCATCACTTGTGGTAATATTTAGTTTTGCATATATTTATCTGTATTATATGCAAGACATTCCTATGTTATATGTGAGACATAATACATGACACCTGCTAGTAAAACAAACAGGACCAAATGCTTTACTTCTTATAAAAGATTCAATATGACATTCTAGTGGTGTAGAATAATTTACTGTAATAGCATGCAAGGGTTTAAACTCTTAACTAACTATAACCATCCAGCACAACTCAGTCATCTTCTATATACAGATTATTTTCCTTCTTCTAGTCAAAGAGTTTTAAGATGTGCTTGTTTTGAGATTTACTTCCTTGCCTAATGATATTGCATTTACATATTATTTAAAGGGCGTCATAGACAATCACAAAGTGGTTACAGTGAAAATTACAACCTTTATATATTACTTGTATGCATATTTGAGATTGCTGTCTCGTGAACGGAGCAGGAAAAGTAGTGAAGATTTTTCTTATCTTTCAAAGTATCGCTCGTGAAAATATTTTTCTACTGCATAGCTACAACACAGTTCAAACATCTTCAATAAACAGAACATTATCCCCCCTTCCAGTAAGGAAGCTTTGTATATATACTATAAAAACACAATAAGGGTCCATGAGGTGTACTGGGATGCTACGACATCATAATCCATACAACCAGACGTGCGCACACCCAAGCTGTCTTTTTATCTCAGTAAAGCAAATCATTACGACAGCATTAATGGATTAAGTACTTTAACTATGCAACTCATTTAACATAAATATATAATTTTTCAAAAAATACATTTGTCCCGCTCCCCTCCCTGCCCCGATTGGAAAACTTAGATTAGACATATTATATGAATGGTGCATTCAAAGATTTTATAACAAATTGCTAGTATAGTTAAATATATGGTGAAATGGTTATATCTGGTTAAACCAGATATCCATTTGCATATATCTTGAACATTTTGCTATATACATTTTGTTTGTTGATGACTAAATCAGAGACATAGAGAAAGAAAAACATTGTTATCAAGTTTCAAATATGTTTGGATAGACCTAAATGATAATGGGCCAGATTCAGGAAGGCTTACACGGAGTTCAAGAGTAGTGTAAGCCTCCGTGTAAGCCTCCCGATTCAGGAACAGCCCAAATCTCCGTGTAAGAGACAGCTAGCACGTCTCTTACACGGACTGGGCGTGGAAATGCTCAATACCTCATTTGCAGCTCAAAGATATGCAAATGAGGTATCTGAGCGATCCACAAAGCAGAAACCAGTCCGTGTAACGGACGTGTCAGCTGCAGAAATGTACTCAGCTGACAACTGAGTACATTTCTGCAAAATTAAAAACGGAGCTATGTCAGCTCCAAATAAAGGGTGCATTTGTTTCATTAAGCATGCCAATGGCCAAATATGTGGCCATTGGCATGAAAAAGTGTTGCAAAAATATGTAATATAACTTTTTTTTTTCCACGGGATTTTGAGGTTTAACTGCAGCGCACACCCACGCAAATGGGGTGCGCTACCTAAAACTAAAAACCGAAGCTTATAAGCCCACAATTGTGGGATTTATGTATTACATGGAATGTCAATGGAGGGACTTGCAGACCAAAAACAATATGGCCTCCGTTTAGTAGTTGTCAAGGGGGGGAAGCTCCGTGTAAGACATGTAACTAGTCATTACTAGGCAATCCTATGTAAATGAGGGTTACAATACTGAATCACACTGCCACATAGGTAATGAGCACTTTCTGAGTAGTGTAAGAGTTAGAGAAGGGGGAGGAACAGAGTAAGAGGTAGGTGACATCACGGGGGGGAAGGATAGATACAAATGTTCCAGATTGGAGGGCAATGTAAGGTGAAAGATGACAGACAGACTTCAGGGAGGGAGGTGTGTCCCAACAGAACACTAGGAAAGTCAAGAAATGGAAGGTTTATGCTATCCCTAAACTCAAAGTTTCTTGATATACGTGCATGCGCGCGTGTGCGCGCGTGTAAGGCAGGCTCAACATATGGGAGCATGTTGCAAACCGTTTACAACGGTTTGCGTGGGCGTGCACGTGTGGAAGGCTGTGTGCGTGCGTTTTAACATGAATCAGCCTAGTTCACACCGTGTAAGGATGTGTGCGCGCGTTTAACACCGTGTAGGGATGTGTGCGCGCGTTTAAGTGACTGTGAGCATGTTTAAGCTGGTGTGCACATTGCTCCCCCTCAGGAAACAGAGAGGAAACAGGAAACAACTAAAATACACGGAAACTGCCAGAGGATACTGCTGCAGTTAATTGTTGGAAACAATTGGAAGCAGGCAATTATGCAGGCAGACTAGAAGCCCAACCCAGCACTTAAAACACTGCAAAGAGCAGTGCAGGGTGTTTCTCACAAGAGATACTGCAAGAAAGTAAGCTATCAGAATTGAAAACTGAAAAAGCTGAACTCAGAGCAGAAATGCTAGGGGCTGCCATAGCTGTTATAATCAGGCATAGGCGAATTGCTGAGGGTGGTGACAATGCAGATGCTGACAGACAACCCAAAGAGAGGAGAAGGAGAAAAGTATACAGGCCCAGGGTCACCTACCATGGGTTAAATGAGCTGGAGATAGTAGAGCGCTACAGAGTGGACAGAGACCTTCTGCAGCAGATTGTTGAGCTGTGCAGGCCACATCTCACACACAGAACCAACAGAGGGGAACCCATCCCAGTGGAAACTAAGGTATGTGTTGGCCTAAGAATACTAGCAACAGGTACCTTCCAGAGACCAACTGATGATATGATGGGGATATCACAGGCATCAGCCTCCAGGGTACTGCACCAGTTCCTGGATGCCATGTCAGCACATGTCGGTGATCATATATATGTCCCTAATGACCGTGAGGTTGTGGCCAGCAATATGCTTCTCTTCCAGCAAATAGCGGGATACTCTGAGGTGCTGGGTGCAATAGACTGCACGCACGTATGCATCAAAGCACCAGCTGGTGAGCGGGGTAGAGTCTACATTAACCACAAGGGATACCCCTCCATCAACTGCCAGGTCATGTGTGATGCCCAGGGCATAATAATGAATGTGTGTGCTGGCTGCCCTAGGAGCTACCACGATTCCCACATCTGGCATCTGATGCAGCTGTACCAATCATTTGCCAGTGGGGACTTCCCACACGGACACCTAGTGGGGGATGCAGGTTATGCACTTGAGCCGTGGCTGATGACACCCATCAGAAATGCACACACACCTGAACAGGAACGCCATAATAAGGCACACGCACAAACACGTAATGTCATAGAGCGTGTGTTTGGGCTGCTCAAGTCACGGTTCCAGTGTCTGGACACATCTGGTGGAGCCTTGCAGTACACACCAACTACATGTACCCAAATGGTCATTATATGTGCTATGCTACATAATATGATCCTGCGGAAACAGCTGCAGCAGGACCAGCACAGGGCTGGGCCTAACATCCCCCCACCATTGCCAAGGCCACAACAGGCAGAGGGTGACTCAGAGGAGGAACAACCTGACCTTGTCCCAGTAGGCAGAAGGAGGCGTGCCCAGTATGCCCTGGCCTTGGCAAAGAGGCAACGCATAGCACATACACTTGGTCAGTAGGAACACTGGGACTGATACCCGCTCTGACTCACTCATATAGTAACAGGGATGCCTAACATGACACAACCTGCTTCCAAACATGTACAGGGAGTGTAGCATGTGCATCCGACAGAGGCAGCCCTGCAGCACCACCTGAGGCATGAATGCCATGTGTTACGTAATGTAATACCATGTACCATATGCACACCTGAGGACCCGACTAACATCCACCCACACCAATCATAAACCACAAAAAACACAAACCTACCTCATAGGTACCACAAGCTATAGTAACCTAGATGTAATGCTACCCAATGCCAGAAGTATAAATGCGTGCAGTGTAAACGCACACAGTATAGAGAATGTAGATATCAGTGCTGTAATAGAAAACAGGGTCAAAGCCCACATCAGCACCCTGACACTACCAGGTCACACCTCTGTCCTAATAGCAGGAACTGCCCCAGGCCTACTCTGGCAACGTGAGTGTCAAACGAAATATTACTGTCAACCTGGGTGCCCAGGACCCTGATAACCTCTTCTGTGCTTAGAGGATTGCCACCTAGATGGGAACTAGGGGTAACCCTGTTGTTCCCGAAGGGTATGACTATGCATTGTTTAGCGTTTAATGTAAGGCCATGGCTCTGGCACCAGTTATCTGTGTCTATGAGACCCTTCTGAAGGATGTCTGTGTCAGATGGGTTTACAACTATGCTTCCCAGTTTGCAGTCATCTTCAAACTTTGTCAGCCATAATCCTCCTGTGTTTGCTCGTACTTTGGAAAAGTAGATGCTGAACAAATGTGGGCCCAGGACTGAGCCCTGTGGGACACCACTTGTGACAGCTCTGGAGTGTGACATGGCACCAGCAACTTTGACCCTGTGTGTTCTGTCACTTAGCCAGTTTGCAACCCATGCTGTGATGTATGGGTTCACAATTAAGCTGGTGATGTTTTCAATGATGAACAAATACGAAGCTCCGTTCAAACAAACAGATAGTCTTTAATACAACTTAAAATCCACCAGATTTTGTCATTTACCCATGAAGTACAGGATCAGAGTATTAATTACTTGGATATTACTCTAAGTAAAAAAGTTAAAGGTTTTAAGTCGAATATTTTTCGTAAAAATACCTGGTGCAACAGCTACCTTCATTACAATAACTTACACCCGTTTCATCAAAAGAAAAGTGTTATTAAGGGACAGGCTGTTAGGATCGCAAGAATGACCTCAGAACGTAAAGATTTATTGAATGAGTTTAGATTTTTGATGGAAACATTTTTAGAAAGAGGTTATCCTAGAGAGCTAGTTGGTGAAATATTGGATGAAGTTTACACAGGGTGGGGTAATAAATATAAGCCCCTGTTAGGACAAAAGTTAACATATAAAGAATATCAAAGTCACAATACAAAGGATTTTTCAAAAGCATGTATTACAGAATACAATGAGTTTTCAGATTATTTCACTAGAATTTTAGAAGAAAATTGGTCTATTATGAAGACCAATAGAGAAATACATGAAATTGTTGGAAATAGACCATTACTGACCTATAAGACTGGCATGAATTTTAAAAGGTTATTTGAGAGAGACAGAAATATGTTTGATAAAAATGTAAAGAAAGGAACAACTAAGTGTGGGAGTTGTCGACAATGTATATATATATTAATCAGGCTGAGGATATAATACTTAAGAATGGTCTTAATAGTAAGGTATCCTTTTGTAAGGGCAATTGCCGTAGTAGGATGTTAGTTTATTTAGCCACCTGTACTAAATGCACCTCCTTCTATGTAGGCAAAACTGAGAGGGCACTGAGGGAGAGAATTTACGAGCACACCAATGATATTAAGGTGAAAAAGGAGACCAGTGCCCTCTACAAACATTCAGTAAATTGTGTAGGTTTTACAGATTTTAAGTTTGCCATTTTAGAGTTAATGAAAATTGACACTAGGGGAGGTGATTTTAAGAACAACCTACTACTGAGAGAGATCAAGTGGCAGTTGAGACTAAAATCAAATTATTTTCCGGGTCTCAATGAATATATTAATATAAAGGTGATACTTATTGACAAAGCCGCCTCAGTTTAATTTTGTTGTAATATTTATACAATATATAATATTTATAATCATATAATACATAATATTTATTAGAATTATATATTATTATATAAATATATATATTTTTTTAAACAAATTTTAGTTATATTTATTTATTATATGTTTTAATTAACATTTTTTGACAATAATAATATTTTAGATTGTGAATTTTATGAGGACAACTCTTCACACTACATTAGTAGTATAAGTTTCCCATTTATTATAGTTATAAATTTAGCTTTTAATTTCATGCTTTTCTATATTTCCATATGTTCATATATATTTTTATATTTCCACATTGTCTTCCACTCACATTTATGTGCATGCTTATTTATTTATTTTTAGCCCTGTGAAATATACCTAACAACAATAATATTTAGTATATTTATTATGTATGGATTAAACAAATAGTTAGGTTCATTTATGTTTATCTTTTGAAATAAAATAACCCACATTGTAGCACAGATAACAAAATTACACCTAGAAATATACTCAAAGGTTTAATTAATTCAAAATTTAAAATATATTATTATACATATTTAACAATATACATATTACAAAGTATATCATACATGCAATGTAGCATTAATATATATTTTTTAAATATTTATATGCACAGTAGCACTTTATACAGAGGATTTAAAAATAGAAACACACTAATGGGTTACATTTGGTCTGGACAAGTCAATTATTTATATTTGCTGGTTTTTTTAACATGTTTATTGAATGATTGATTCGTTTGTTGTAATTTGTTAATTATTGAATAATTACTGCAGTTTAGAATGGTATAAAAATGTGAGGCACTGTTTACTAATTATTCTGATGAAATCTGCTTAGGGCAGATGAAAGCGCTCAATCTGGTGGATTTTAAGTTGTATTAAAGACTATCTGTTTGTTTGAACGGAGCTTCGTATTTGTTCTTGGTTGCAGTTTGGTTCTTTCTACATTTGTATAGATGTTTTCAATGATACCTGAGTGGGGTATTGTGTCAAAAGCCTTTGCCAGGTCAAGGTAGGCTGTGTGGACTGCCTTGCCCACATCAATGGCCTGGGTAACTGTCTTGAAAAAGTCAACCAAGTTTAAAAGGCATGATCTGCCCTTGACAAAGCCAAACTGGATTGGATCCAATGTCTGCAAGTCCCCTATGTCTTCATTTATTATTCCCATTATGATCCTCTCCATAGCTTAGCAGAACAGACTTGTCAAGCTGATGGGATGGTAGTTTCCGGGGTTGGTGGAGGCACCTCCTTTGTGAAGTGGGTCCACCATTGCCGTATGCCACTCCTTGGGCACATATCCTGAGGTGAGGCTAAGATTAAACAGCTGCCCTAACTTTGGGTGTAATTACTCATTGAGTTCATGGAGCACACAACTGGGGACACCATCTGGTCCCATGGATAAAGTGTTTTCCACCTTGGATAGAGCAGTTCTCACCCCAGCATTGGAGATGTTTGGGGGGCTACAATCCTCTGGTGTAGATACCCCTCCAGTTGGGGGGAGGGGGGGAGAAATCTGCACTGAACCTGTCAGCCAGTATGTTGGCAATGTCTGTAGGTTCACAGATCTTTACATCATTTTCAACTAATTCTGAGCATATCTGGGAGTTCCCTCCCAGGTTTCAAACATAGGTAAAAAAGGCCTCATGATTGTCCCTTGAGTCCTGAGTGGGTTTACTCTCAAAACTCACCTTGGATGATTGTATGGGGGAACCCAGTGTTTTACTCACAATGAGCAGGGGTGTCTTCCCTTCTACGGATTTCGCTCTATCTTGTAGTAGCTCCTTCCTTTTGTTGTAGAGCTTGTTTATGGCTAGGGTCCACCAGACTGGATGCTTGCCTGTGGTACAAAGAGTCTTTGTTTTGTTTGGGATTGCCTGATCCATGCAGTCCTGGAGGTGCTGGTAGAAGGCATTTGTAAGTGATACAGTGGCTTGGGTAATGGTGTCCGCTGGCTTGGGGGCCTTGAAAGAGACCAGACCAGTCCTTAGAAATGTGAAGTCGGCATTTGAGAAGGTCTTCACTGTTTGTTTTTCTATCTAGGGTGTGGGTGGGATGTGGACTCCCACTGAGATTAGTCCATGATCTGATCTCACCAATGATGGGTATACTTCTGGTGTTGAACAGTGTGACCCCATGTTCGTGATGATGAGTTCTAGTATGTTGTCTCCACTTGTGGGGATGGTGACCAGTTGTTCCATGGCATTTGAGTGTATGAACTCTTGGAACCTTTGTGTTAGAGTGTTGTGGCTTGATTAGTGATCCCAGTCTATATTTGGATAGTTGGAATTACCCAGTAGGATGGTGTTTGGAGATACATTTATCCCCTTCAGTGTTTGCAGGACAGCTGTGTGAGGTACCTGAGTTTGAGAGGGTGGCATGTAACATGCTACAAACTGCAGAGCAGTCTTGCCTACGGTTACTGGCACCTGGATGGTCTCCGATGCATCGTGTGTTGCCACCAACCTTGAGGTGAAGGTGTCCTTGATGAATATGGACACCCACCCTCCTTTCTTGGTGTTGTCCGGATTCTGGTGCCGGAATGCATGATATGAGGTAACACCCGATAGTGCCGGGGTGCTGTCAGAAGCTGTGAACCAGGTGTCAGGCACAGCACAGACATCAATGTGCTACATACTGAGAAGGGCATCGAGTGTGTGCAGCTTGAGGTTGAGACCTCTGGCATTGAGCAGCATTACCCTTAGTGTCTTTCCTTTACTGTGTTCTAGGGTAGTAGGTGTAGAATCTGAATCTTGCATAAAAAAGGCACAATGGGGGTGGCAAGAGCATCAGCCGAAATCCGGAAGCCCAGGGGTGACAGGTGCAAGCCGTCCCTTGCAAATCAGCGTGGCCTGTCCAGCATGTCATCCCAGGCAGACAGACATTGGACCCCCTTTGAATGACACCATAGTTTAAGCAAATTATTACAGCTGATCATCTTGTCTCTGTTTATGTGGCATCATACTTGGTGAAGGTAGGATACTGCTCATGGTCAGGGTCATACCTGCCTGGCCTACATAATCAGAGGGATCCTCTATGTCTCTTTCCATGTAGTCCAGGGAGGTACATCTCAGGTCGTTCACACCAGCATGGATAATGACTGGGTCAGACTTGTACTTGCAGTTGAGTGACCTGAGTGCTTGCATTATGTGGTGGATTCCAGTGCCCGATAGGCAGCTTACTGTGACCTCCTCCGCACTGATCTGGTGAGCGGACGTCAGTGTGTCTGACTATGGAGTCACCTATGACAAGTGTGTCTGGCATTGTGTTTGGCCTTAAGGGCTGTGACTGTTTGGCACACCGACTCTATGGTCAATTTGTTGCATGTGCTGTGCCCTGTGGAGGCAGTTGTGTGAGTGTCTGCTGTGGTGGCCACTGCCGTTTTGGTAGAATTCTGATCAGAGCCTCTGAGTATGTCTTTGTGTGTCTATGTGTATGATTTTAAGTTGTGATAGTGCCATGTGAGACTGGGTTTGTGATGTGTGTGGTTACCTTCACCTTCTCTCTGGTCTTGCTAGTCCTATGTTGAGAGAGCTCAGCCTCCACTTTGGCTATATAGTTGCATCTCTCACATGTATGTGTGTTTTATGGGAGAAGAAGAGGGTTGTCAGTGTACATGAGGCAAGTGTAGCATTGCCTCAATATTCCCAGGTTCACCAGCTGAGCAGGAGAGGACACTAGCAACTGATCTCTAGACATGCTAGAAGGAATAGACAAAACAATGTTGGAATACAGGGAGATATCAAGCCCCCCAAACCACATCATAGTGCTTGACTGACAATACCTACACATACACCAGTGTTTCATAGTGTCATAGTTTACTACTAGGCTATCTGCCCTAGTGCATGTATAAGCCTAGCCATAGTGATGTGGCTATTGCCACCCCTTATAGTGGTAATAAGTGTACAGAATAGATTCTGAATATTGTGCCTCTGACTTAGTACTGACACATTATGACCCCCTGACGTAATTGAATAACATGACTGTGCCTCTGTCTAGTCTGTGCCTCTGTCTCATATGCAGTTGTCCAGATGTCTCCTGAAGAGAGTCAGTGAGGGACTCTGTCAAACATGAACTGGGATACTCTGCTAGAGTGTGAGATGCCTCTGAGTTATGACTCTGTCCCTCCAGCATGTCCTATACATGTATGTGCTGAGGTTCAAATCCTCAGCTCTCATGGCTCTGGTGGATTTGGATTGCTTGCAGTGGAGCATGTCCACCAAATCCTGATTGGACATGGTCTTGTATGTCAGGCATAGGTCACCTGTAAGTATGCAGTATGACACTGAATAAAGCTGGATGTCCTCTATTCTGGAAGCATATGACATGTGTTGAAGAACCCTGATCTTCATGGTAGGTACTTTTGGGGTCTCTCCAGCTGTTGCAAGTGCTGGGTGAGGTACATACCATATGGGGCTTTGTATTCAATCATGGGCCTGATAAGGGAGAAGGATAGTGGAACAATAACCTCCTATGATCTGGGTGGAAAACCCTCCATGATAAGGTGGGCAAGATAGAAAGTCTTCCTAACCACTTTGGCAACAGGGGTGTCAAAAGAGATGTCACTATCTACATGTGTCCCCAGGTGTCTGATTTGTTTTCTGTGCTCAGTGGGTTGCTGTCTATGTATTGATCTGTGGGTACTTTGTTCCTCCCAAAGGGGATGAACACACATCAGTTGCATTCAGTTTCAGGCCATGCGTCTGGCACCAGCTATCCGCCTTTGTGACGGCATTCTGTAGGATGTGTGTGCCGGCTGATGTATTCACTATGGTGCCTAGGTTGCAGTCATCTGCAAACTTTGTCAGCCACAACCCCCCTATGTTTGCTTTCACATCTGAAAAGTAAATACCAATTAAGAGGGGTCCCAGGACACATCCTTGTGGGACACCACCTGTGACTGGCTTTGAATCTGACAAGGCACCTGCAAAGTTGACTTTATGGGTTCTGTTTCTTAGCCATTTTGCAACCTATCCTGTGACATATGCTGTATATGTCAGCTGTTGAGTTTGGCTATGATGCCTGAGTGGGGTATTGTGTCACAGGCCTTAGACAAGTGCAGGTAGGCTGTGTGGACTGAGTAGCCCTCATCGATGGCCCTACTGACAGTTTCATAGTAGTCAACTAGGTGCAAAAGGCAGGATCTGCCCTTTACAAAGCTGAACTGGGTGGGATCAAGGGTCCGTAGGTCAGCAATGTGTCAGTGTAAGAGCTCCATAATGACTCTTCCCATAGCTTTGCAGACAAGGCTGGTTAAGCTTGTGTGGTGGTAGTTGCCATGGTCTGTGGAGGCATCTCCTTTGTGGAGTGGGACCACTGTTGCCGTACGCCAGTGTTCAGGTACATATCCTGTAGCAAGACTAAGGTTAAATAGCAGTTGTATATACGGGTCCAGCTCCTTCTGGAGTTCACATAGCATGCAACCGGGGATACCAGCAGGTCCCATTGATGCTGTGTACTTGTCTTTGCTGAGTGCGGCTCTCACATGGACATCCAAGATGACAGTGAGGTTACATACAGCAGTGATAACTATCTTATTTTGGGGGTGAGGGAGGGGGTAAATCGCACTGAAGCTGTCCGCCGGAATGTTGCCAATATCTGTCAGGTCACTGGAATATATGTTGTTGTGTACCAACTCTGAGCATATCTGAGGGTTCCCAACCAGGTGTCTGACATAACTGAAGAAAGCAGTGTGGTTACCTTCATTGTCTTTGGTGATTTATGTCCCCAAGTTGACCTTGCATGTCTTTATGAGATAATGTAGCTTTCTACTAGTGCTGATCACAGCTGTCTTCCCTTTTGGAGATGTAGCTCTGTCTTGCATTAGTAACCCTCATCTGTCTTACAGTTTGTTTATGGCTGGGGTCCACCAGACAGGACACTTTCCCTTTGTGGAGAGGGTCCTGTTTTTATTTGTGATTGCATGGTCCATGCTTTCTGACATCTAGCTAAGGGGAGGTCATCGTGGTTCTGCAGTTATCTTTCAACAGCATTAGAAATGACCACAACAGCCCCTGTGGGGTGTACCTCATGCAGACACATCCAGCACCTGTAAAGTCCACAACAGTACCTCACCAGGAGTATGAAAGAGCTGGAACACATGTAATGTGTCGCCTGATTAAACAGAGTGCAGCTCCACACACTGCCATGCTGTCCACCCAGATGCAAGCTGTGCCTGATGTAGAAAGCCATGTCCAAGCTGGAATCAATGCACATGCTGCACCTTGTACAATCTGAATGTCAGGGAGCTATGCACATGAGGGACCTGAACCCCAGCACTGACATACATAGGACAGGCTGTACTGCATTATCCATAACACAGAAGCCACTCCCACGCATGAGTAAACTACCAGTACAGGTTGTCCGTAGAGACACTCGTTGATTCCCCTCAACAGGAATCCTAATGAGTGGATGGGAGATGGGAGGTTTACCCTGGGTATCAATGTTATGTCACAGGTAGACAGAGGCACAGTATACTAAACAAGACATATGTCATGGCAAACTACACTTACAATGTGTTGACGGACAAACACACTCTCCGACTAGCATTAGAAATGGCCTAGGGCACATCGGTAGTGTTTGCCAATGTACACCCATGTTGTGGAATACACTACTGATGTTGGATGAGGCTGTTGTAAGTAGTTCACATCTGAACATAATGCAACATGGTCAGATAGGTTCATAGGTACATAGGTTTATACTAGGCTATCTTCCCTAAGGCAGGTATAAGCCTAGCACAGAGTTTGTTGGCGAACACCACCCCTTACATGGAAACAGTACTGTGCCCATTATTTTGTCATGCCTCTCTCCAGCAGTGACACAGTGACAATCCCCGGGTTAAACGTATGACCTTCCATCCACAGGTCAAGATACCTCTTGAACACAGCCAGCAAGGTGCTCTGCCTCACATGGACCAGGATTGTATTCCACAGCATAGGGAGTCTTCGGGTGATAACTCCATCCCTCCAACATGTCCAACGTACATCCCTGCTACGGTGTAAGTCACTTGCACTAGTGGTTCAGGTGGATCTGCCGATTCTGAGGTGGAGCATGTCCATTAATCCCTGTTTGGACATGGCCTTGCATGTCAGGCACATGTCACCTCTAAGCAGATGGTATGTGAGTGAATAGAGTGGGAGTGTCTTCAATCTGGCAGCATATGACAGCTGTTGGGGTTCCTTGATCCTTTAGGTGGGGGACATTCAGGGTGTCTCCAATTGCTGCAGATGTTGGGTGAGATACATCCAGAATAGGGCATTCTACTCGATCACCGGTCTGATAAGTGAAGAGTACAGGGGAACAATGACCCACTAGATCTGGATGTGAATCCCATCCCGATCAGGTGGGCAATGTAGAAGGTCTTTCTAGCCACTTTAGCAACGTGAGTGTCAGAAGAACGGCGACTGTCAACCTGGGTCCCCAGGTCCATGATAACCTCCTCTGTGCTTAGAGGATTGCCACCTATATGGTAGCTTGGGGTTAACTTGCCTTTCCTGAAGGGTATGTCTACACATGTTGTGCACTTTGACTTCAGGCCATGGCTCTGGCACCAGCTATCAGTTACCATGAGTCCCTTCTGGAGGATATCCGTGTCTGATGCACTGTCCACTATGGCGCCCAGTGTGCAGTCATCTGCAAACATTGTCAGCCAAAGTCCTCCCATGTTGGCCTGTACTTCTGGGAAGTACATGACAAACAATAGGGGGCCAAGGACTGAGCCCTGTGTGACACCACCTGTGACCAGCCTGGAGTCTAACATAGTGCCAGCAACTCTAACCCTGTGGGTCCCGTCCTTAAGCCAGTTTGCAACCCATCTTGTGACATATGGGTTTACATTTCAGTTGCTAGTGTTTTCCACAATACCTGAGTGGGGTATTGTGTTGAAAGTGTTTGCAAGGCCAAGGTAGGCTGTATGGACTGCCTTTCCCCAACAATGGCCTAAGTGATCGTTTTGAAGATGTCATCCCAGTACAAAAGGCATGATCTGCCCTTGACCAAGCCAAAATGGGATGGGTACAATGTCTGCATGTCCCCTATATCTTTGTTTATGAGCTCAATTATGATCCTCTCCATAGCTTTGCAGACTAGACTTGTTAAGCTTATGGGGCAGTAATTACCATGATCTGTAGAGGCACCGCCTTTGTGCAGATGTGCACAACTGGACCCTAACCAGGCTGTTGTGCACACTATGGAAATGTAAAGCAGTGATAGGACTAAAGCCCAGGATACTGACTGCCACAGTGAAAGTACTGAACCACTACACTATACAGTACTACAGTGTTAGGTCAGTATGAACGGATGTTGACAATTGTGTGCAAAGTATCCCATGCAAAACCTGCAGGCACAGTATACCCCCTGTTGTGTTCACACAAAAAGCATTTGGACAGTAACTACACAACATGGCACAGAACACACAACCATAAACTGGAGGTATTTGTTGAAGGTCACACTCATCCACAAATGTGATGGGCTGCAGAGTTCAACATATGGAAAGCCCACACTGGGCATGCTCACACACTTAGATAAATGAGACATCTTTCACGCAACATGCCATGGGAAGGCTGAACTGGGCATGCTCACACACTTGGTCCAAATGTTACTCCTAGCAACTGTGAAAACACACCAGAGGATGCTCATTCCCCTTTCTAGACACTGATCATGTAAGCACCCTATAAGTATATCAGGAGAAAAGAAATCTCTCAGTAATCCGAATAGCGCGCTCCGCTAATGCATCCGTCTCTAGTGTCATAACATAGCTAGGTAGGGGTTTGAATCTGGCAAGTGTGTGTGTATGAAAGGAACCCCCCTTTTGGCAACTGGGAAAGCACACCACAGGATGCTCATTCCACTTTCTAAACTCTGATGATGTCAGCACCCTATAAGTATATCATGTGAAAGGAAATCTCCCAGTAATTGCGAATAGCGCGCTGCGCTAATCCGTCCTTCTCTAGTGTCATAACATGCTTAAGTAGGGATTTGAATCCAGCAAATGTGTATGAAGGGGGGTAATTGTGTGTGTATGAAAAGAACATCCCTTTTGGCAACTGGGAAAACACACCACAGGATGCTCATTCCACTTTCTAAACTCTGATGATGTCAGCACCCTATAAGTATATCAGGGGAAAGAAAATCCCCCAGTAATGCGAATAGCGCGCTGTGCTAATGCGTCCGTTTCTAGTGTCATAACATACTTAGGTAGGGGTTTGAATCCAGCAAGTGTGTGTGAAGGGGGGTAAGTGTGTATGAAAGGAACATCCCTTTTGGCAACTGGGAAAACACACCACAGGATGCTCATTCCACTTTCTAAACTCTGATGATGTCAGCACCCTATAAGTATATCAGGGGAAAGGGAATCTCCCAATAATGCGAATAAAGCGCTGTGCTAATGCGTCCGTCTCTAGTGTCATAACATACTTAGGTAGGGGTTTGAATCCAGCAAGTGTGTGTGAAGGGGGGTAAGTGTGTGTGTAGGTGTGTATGAAAGGCACATCCCTTTTGGCAACTGGGAAAACACACCACAGGATGCTCATTCCACTTTCTAAACTCTGATGATGTCAGCATCCTATAAGTATATCAGGGGAAAGGGAATCTCCCAGTAATCCGAATAACACGCTGTGCTAATGCGCCCGTCGCTAGTGTCATAACATACTGAGGTAGGAGTTTGAATCCAGCAAGTGTGTATGAAGGGGGGGTAAGTATGTATAACTGAAATATCCCTTTTGGCAACTGGGAAAACACACTACAGGATGCACATACCCCTTTCTAAACGATATCACAATTATGTATGGCTTTTGATTACAGACATGCCACGTGTGTTTTGCCCACACAGAATGCCCATGTGTGCGGGTTGTCCCTCACAATAATGCATGACATTGATTAAACCAGTTATGGCAATGCACACATGATGCATGTGTGTGCCAAATACACATATGTACCTGTGACCTTCAAAAGTTACCATGTGTGATACCTGCCACATGTGAATACATGGTATTTGCACAGGGTAACATTATGACTGTGGTCTTCTGTGCAGGTGCTGCATGTGGGATGTGTATATACAGTGTGAGATGTAGATGCTATCAGCCTAGTAGTGAGGGATACACACCTGGTCTGGGGCATATAGTCTACATGTTGTTGATGTACAGGTGCTGCATGTTTCCACCTGTTGTGGGAGTGGTAAGACGTTATTCCATAGCAATGCAGTGACTGCATGCTAAGAACCATTCAGCTAGGGTGTTGTAGCTACACTAATTCATTAGCATTCAGTAATATGTCAGAATCCCTGGTGAGGGACTGATGCCAACCAAGGTCAGGGGTCTACCAGCCTGTGTCACTTGCTCAGTGATCCCTTCCATGTTCCCTATCTTGTATCCCAGTGAGGGACATCCCACATCAGCTGTGGTGGCACGGACAATGACTGAGTCATATGTGTCCATGCATCTGACTGACCTGTATGTTTGTGTTATGTGGTGGACCACAGTGCCCCATGAGCATATCACTGTGACCTACACATTGTCCAGCCTGGTGAGCATGTTCTCACTGTACTGGACAATAACAGTACCTAACACAACTGCGGCAGTAGTGTTGTATAGCTGTACAGACTGTGCTTGTTTGACACACAGGATTTGTGTGCTATGTGTTATGTGTGCTGTGTGCAGGCCTAATGTATGCCTGTGTGCCAGCTGCAGAGATGTCTGCCAGTCATGCAGGATGCTATCCTTAGGCTCCACAACTGACCCGGTGTGTTTCCATGCTTGTATTGCTGTCCGTGTAGGTCCACATCAGATTGGTATTGCTGTCACTATAGTATTTCATGCCACCAGACAGGTTATGCCAGTACTGGGTTCAGAGTGCTTAGTCCACAGTTTGGCCATGTGTTTCCATCTCATACATGTGTCGTACATCCATGGGTAGGGGATAGGGTTGACTGTGTACATGTGGCAGCTGTGACATTACTACATGACACACATATCCCACAACTGTACCATAGAGGTGACTGACAACTGACCTTTGCACATGCTACCATAGTATTGAGATAGCATTGGTGATTAACAGCACATAGGGCCAATGGTGAACAAGATACATAGGTCCATAGGTTCATACAGGGATGTCTGCCCAGGGCATGTATCCACCTAGCCAGAATCTGTGTGGCTTTCAACATGCATTGTAAATCTGTCTTGCTATGCCCTTTTCCAAGGTTAGTATACTGTGCCTCTGTCTCACAGTGACACATAAGTGATACCCAGGGTAACCCTACAATGTCACATCCAGTCATTAATATCACTCTTGAAGATAGTCACTGAGTCACTCTGCCTAACCTCTATTGGGATAATATTCAGGAATGAAGGGAGCCTCTGAGTTGTGAATGTGCCCCTCCAGCATGTCCTATGTATATCACTCCTGAGGTTCAAGTCTTTCCAGCGTGTATCCTGATGGGATCTGGATATTCTGAGGTGCAGCATGGCCATTAAGTGAGGGTTTGACATGGCTTTATATGTCAGGCACAGATTGCCTATGAAGAGGCAGTATGCCACTGAGTAGAGCTGCTGTTTCTTTAACCAGTCAGTATGTGGCATCTGTTTGAGCCCTTTGATCCTCTTGTCAAGGTACGTATGTGGTATCTGCAGTTGCTGCAGGTGTCTGGTAAGGTGCATGCCGACAGGTTCATCACAGTCAATTATGGGCATGATGAGGGATGAGTAAAGGGGCACAATGTCCTCCCCTGATCTACATGTGGATCCCATCATGATGATGTGGCCCATATAACATGCTTACATAACCACTTTGTCCATGTTGTTGTCAAATGGTAGAATGCTATCAACCTGTGTACACCAAGGTCCATAATTCCTTCGTCTGCACTTAATGGATTAACACATATGTGGTACTTTGTGGTCACTTTGTGTTTGACAAAGGGGATGACTATACACTTTCTGTCATTCACCTTGAGGCCATGGCTGTGGCACAAGTCGTGTGTTTGCAAGAGGCCCTTTTGGAGGATGGGTGTGTTAGCTGGAGAGTTGATTATGGCGTCCGGTTTGCAGTCACCTGCGACTTGCTCAGCCACAGTACTTCCATGTTGGCCTGTACCTATGATAAATATATAATGAACATGACAGCTCCCAGGGCTGAGCCTTGTGGGGCACCACTTGTACCAGGTTGGAGACTGACATGGCTCCAGCAAGTCTAGCCATGTGTGTTCTGCCCTTGAGCCACTGTGCAATAACCATAGTGACATAGGGGTTAATATGTACACTGGTGAGCTTCCCTAGAATGCACAAGTGGGGTATGGTATCAAAGGCTTATGCAAGGTCCAGGTAGGCTGTGTAGACCTCCTTCCCCTTGACAGTGGCCTTGGTGACTGTTTCAAAGAAATCAAACAGGTTTGAGAGACAGGATCTGCCGTTAACAAAGCCAAACTGTGTATGGTGACATGTTTGTAGGTACACAATATCTAGATATGTGAGGTTCATGATGATCCTTGCCATAGCTTTGCAGACAAAGCTAGTCAGACATATGGGGCAAATAGTGTCCAGGATCCGTGAAGGCACCACCTGAATGTAGAGGAACCACTGTTGCTGTACGCCACTCTCTGGCCACATATCGCATAGTAAGTCTGGGATTGAACAGTGGTGTTATGTCTGGGTGTAGCTATTCTTGTGGTTCATGTAGGACACAGCCTGGGACACTGTCTGGTCCCATTGATGCAGTGTTTATTGCTTTGGGAAGGGCATCTCTTACCTGAGCATCTGTGATGTCAGGGGGGGCAGCACTCTGCCGCGAGACATATTTGCCCTTTCGGTGTGGTGGGGGGGGGGGAAGGCAGCAGTGAACCTGTCCACTAGGATGATGGCAATGTCTGTGTGTTTTGTATTTTGTGTGACATCTTGGATTACCTCTGAGCATATCTGGATAGTACCACCCAGGTTCCTAACATAACTACAGACAGCCTTGTGATTATCCTCAGTGGCTTGTGGAATCTTCTCTCAAAGATGGCCTTAGACAATCGTATGGGTGCCTGTAGTTGTCTTCCAATACTCATCAGTGGTGCCTTCACATTTTGGGAGGTTGTTGTATCATGTAGTGGCGTCATCCTTCTATTGTATAGTGTGTTTATGGCTGGGGTCCGGCACCCAGGACATCTGCCTTTGGAGAACTGGGTCATGCTTTCATATGTGGTGTCATGATCCATGCATTCCTGAATGTGTCCATAGAATGCCTTTATACAGGTATCTGCAGTCTGGTCCATATTTTCAACAGGCCTGGGGCCTTTGAAGGTTTCCACATCATTTATGAGGGGTGTGAACTTGCTTGACATGAGCTGTTGACAGACGTGCCGCCCTCCAGACAGAGCAAGGTGAGGGTCACATTTAGCTACCTGTCGGGTGATAGAATGTGCCACATAACACAGGCACACAGGTCACTCCACAGCAAGTACAACTATGAGGCAGTCATTGTCCATGCTGGTGCAAACAACCCGAGACGTACCTCCCTGGACCACATGGAAAGAGACACAGAGGAGCTCTTACAGCACCCTCTCAAACTCAGGACTCCCACACAGCCTTCATGCTGACACAGGAGAGTATAGATTTCCTCTGCAAACACCATCATACTGGGTGACATCAGCTACCCAAACATAGACTGTGAACATTACACAAGCCACAATACCCAAGCTCTAGGATTCCCATAGATCAGACATTCTTTAGCTATGGAACAGGTAACCAACCTTCCCACAAGAGGGGCAGATATACTAGACCCGATCATCACAAACATGAGTACAAAATGCTCACCACTGGGAGTATATCCCTCATTGTTGCAATCAGACCATATACTAATCACACTGGAGTACTGGATCCCCCACATATGCAAACCTCGAACACATCGATGTGTGTGTGGGAAATGCCCCTATTAGCAACTGTGACAGTACAGTACAGGATGCAGATCCCCCTTTTGAAACACTGATGATGTCAGGACTCTATAACTATATTACCTGTATTAAAGTACTCCAGTAATTTGCATAGCGCGCTCTGCTAATGCGTCTTTCTCCAGTGTCATAACATAGTTAG
This sequence comes from Protopterus annectens, assembly GCF_019279795.1. NCBI lineage: Eukaryota > Metazoa > Chordata > Ceratodontiformes > Protopteridae > Protopterus > Protopterus annectens. Next base: position 205,529,375 of record NC_056726.1, on the reverse strand, counting down.
GTAGGGGTTTGAATCCTGCAAAGGGAATGTATGTGTGATAGTATGAGTGGGGTTTATGTGTGTGCACTATGCTGGGAGGGATAAGTGCCTTTTGCCAACTGGGAGAACACACTACAGGGTGCACATCCCTCCTCCTACACACAGTTGATGTCAGCACCCTCTAAGTACAGCATTAGAAAGGATTTCCCTTACTACTGCAAATAGCACACTCTGCTAATGTTTCGGTTTCTACTGTCATAACACAGTTAGGTATGGGTTTGAATCTTGCAAATGGAAAGTATGTGTTTTACTGTGGGTGGGGTTAGTGTGTGTGCACAATGATGGGGGTGGGATGTGGCTTTTGCCACATGGGGCTATGCACTGGAGGGTGCTCATTACCCTTAACAAGCAGTGATGTTGACAGCACCCTATACAAACAAAACTACAAAAGAGAAGGTGGTGGTACCAATAACACATGTAAGGTAACACTTCTTCAAGTAATGTCCACAAAACGAAGTAGGATAATCAAACAATTCTTTTATTCTATACAAACAACATGACAACAGACAACTGCCAGTACTCAGTATAGTGTTACATGCTACTGTAACACGCACATGTACCAGAATATACCTAGATAGTGTTTTGAAGCCTGAATGTGGCAAGTGTGTGGATGTGGGATGTGTCTGTGTGTGCATTTCCGTATGGGAAGCATGTTTGATGTGGCAATCAGGGTACCACAGTACCTGATGCACATTACATCTTTGAACTGATGAGGTTGCCTGCACCCTGTGAGTACAGGTAGAGAAGAGGAAGTCAGTAGTAAACAACATAGTGCACTTCTCAAATGTGTACCTGTCATGTATCGACAGCTACTCATGTAGGGTAATAAATAATGGGAATGGCAGGTGAGCGAGTGCATGTGTGTGGGTAGCAGGGTGTGTATAAATGCATGTGTGACAGAACAGATACATATAGCTGATTCTACATAACAGCACATGATGCGCATTCCCATGGTCAATGTTAGCATGTGATTGTGTGCAGCTGGTACACTTTGGTAAGTAGTATGGGTGCAGATAACAATTGAGGACATTCATACAGTTACTGCAGCAGGACTGCTGGGATATACACACAATCATACTGGAACAGTGAACAGTTACAAACATGTTACTACTTATACACATCTATGTAGTCACCCTGTGCATCAGCAACGTGTTTACCTTTTCCTGCACCAATGTTGTAGTATGCAGGAGGTGGCACAGTGTCATCATATGCACAGGGTGTGGGTTAGGTATGCCCAAGCCAGCCACTGGTGACACCAATTGACATGTGTGTGTATGTGTGTTTGTGAGGGGCAGCAGTACAGGGTGGACCAGTGTTGGTGCAGTGTGTGTGTGTATGTATGTATGTGTTTGCCCTAGGTGTTAGGTTTCTGCATGTGTGTAAGCACACACACAGTCCCACATAATGGCTGCCATGTACAGGGTTTTGTGGACAGCCACAGACTGCACCTGTCAGGTCATCCAGATCAGTGTCTGTGGGCACGGACATGGTACCTGTGCCTGGCAGGGGTGCTACGGGCCATATCCGGTACTAACCCAGACTGGGTGCTGTCGTCAGAAGCAGGGGTGTGTTGACTGGACACAGTTCCCTGTTGGGACTGTCCAGAGCCACATGCACGTGGTCTCCTGGGGCGTCCTGATGACAGCAGAGACCCAGCATTGCTGGGGCTGGTGCTGGCACTTGAGGTGCGTGAGTGGGCCTGTTGTCGTCCGCGGCCACTGCCAGCTGGTGCTGTTGCTGGCATACGGCCACATCGACGTCGCAAATGCACACCATCACCCTGGCCCATGGGCATCTGGTTGTGGAGCAGCTGTTCTATGCCCCCACAACGTCTGTCAACGACATCTGTGAAGTTACGGATAGCATTCGCAACGTCACACATGCCATCTGTCATGCCTGTGCGACATGCTCTCAGCTCCCTCAGACCCTGTCTGGTGTACCTTTCCATACGTGCCTGTGCCTGCATGACAGTTCGAAACATAGTGGAGTTGACATACCTCCTTGGGCACGTCGGCCAGAGGCAGTACGGCCACGGATGCCCCCACGAGAACCCATGGGCGACTGTCTGCGTGGTACCATTGGAGGACCCTGCTCATGGCTGCCTTGTGGGGATGCATGTACCACAGGTACCACATTACCCTGATCTATGCCCACTGCAGACTGTCCATCACCTAGGGACAATGGTGACAAAGGATGTAACGGCAGGATGACTGTGCGCATTGACGAGGTTGACAGCTGTGTACTGTCAATTGGCTGACCAATGGTGGACCCAGACACACCTTCCTGCACCATTACAGACATTTCATCATCATCAGTACCTGGGGCACAAGATTCAGGTTCCCTGCTGCAGGTCACCAGAGCAGCACCAGAACCTACAGGAGGAAAACAGGGAACACAGATTACAGTCTCACTCGCACGCATGCACACCCCACAGTAAAAACACACATCAGTACCGTGTTACACTACTCTTAATTTAGTACAACTGGGTATTACAGGTATTATTAACACACTCACCAGCATGTCTACTATGGAGTTACACTACTCTTACTAGTATTATAAATTGTTTTTCATGTAATGTTAAAAACACTCACCAGCATGTATGGCCTGCCTCATTGCTAGATGGGTGGGACCTGGAAGTGTGAAGAGAGTAATGTCAGTGGGCACAAGTGTGCCATTTGTTTTGCACATGATACAGTACAGTAGTACACTAGTTCCCTTATACACATCAGCTGCTCATAATGTCTGTATCACACATGCACAATTACATATCATGATGACATATACATACCACATGCACACCTTATGCGTGCATGAAGTAACAGTGTACAGAACAGTCATATGTACATACCAGGAGTTAACTCTAATCTCACCCTTACCTCTCTTCAAACGACAACTCAAACTGTACTTCCAAAACCACTGGCTTTGTTCTTGTTGGACTCCAGGCTAACGTCCCTCTCCCCACCCTCTCTTTACCTTTAACCTCTCATTGTGCATAAAAACTAGCTTCTACCCTGTTTCTTTCACCTTGATGTCCTTCTATGCTCTGACCTACTTCTCCATCCCTCCCACCTCCTCTTGACTGTCTTCCTTCTTTTCCTCACTTCCCTTCTTGACTCCTGCCTCTTCCCTATTATTTTATCTTTCATACTCCTTCTACTTCTCTACCCTTCTGAGCCCTAAGTATTATCTATATGGCTTTTGCCTTATTGCATAACTGTTATGCTTTAGGTAGAATTGCTTTGAAACTGACAGTACATTGTGTATGACTCTAAACTGTTTGAGTTCCTTAAATGTATGTTGATTTAATTAACAGGCTGGTGTATATTTCTATTATGTTGGCTGTCTGTATTAACAACTTGTCTGTCTGCCTTTATTATGTTATGTGTGGAGCTTTTCTCCCCAGGCCGCTACTGAAAGTGGACATATATCCAGCTAGACTATCTTGGTCAACAAATGTAAAAGTAATAACAATAAATAAATATGGCATCTTACCTGCACGCTCGGTGTCTTGCTGCTGTGTGGATCCAACCTCCATCATGATGCATGACTGTTGCTGTTGTTGTTCTGGGACTAGATCCACAACACTTAGCAGTAGCCCCTCCTGTCTGGTGAGGGGGGGATGTGTGGCCACCCCCCCACCTGTGGCAACCTGTTGCCTGCGGATATCTGCAGCACGCTGGTGGACATTTCTAATCAAATCACTGCAGTGATGTCTCACTTGCTCATATGTCCTATCATGCATGCCAACATCATTTATCCTGCTAACTAGGTTTTGCCACAGTGCAGACCTCTCCTGCTGATTCTGGGTGATGCGTGAGAACAGGATGGCATAGTCACGCACCAGGCTCTGGTGAATCACGTCATCCTCTGCAGCAGAATATGCTGGGTTCCTTTTTGGAGCCATGTTAATCTGGAAAGGTACACAAACAGGTTATCAGCATAGTATCTCAGCAATACATGGTACACATTCTATACAGGGAGTATTAAATTGTACTTATTACTGCTTGGTTGTAACTTGATTACAGTGTAGCTATCATTCTAAGTCATTTGGACTAAGCACTTGGCCTTCAGACCAGTTGTTTTACATTAGGGAGGTTTGTGGCAAGCACTGTGGTGGCAGGACACATATCTTTCATCCATTGAAGTTGGGAACTGCTGATTGAGGGCCCAGTGTACAAGTGTATTAGTTCTGGTATAGGCAGTTGGCCTTCAGGCCAGTTATTTAACATTAACAAGGTTTGTGGTCTGCACTCGTGTATGACAATAGGCTGTACTCTGCCATTCATAGCTGGGGACATCTGGTTTCAGGTTTATAGTGCCAGCATATCTGAGCTGTATCTTACTGACATTGCTACACTTTGTTTGCTGTAGCAAACACTACATCCAGGCCTCCTGGATCTACCTTTGTTTATATGCTTGTTATTTGTTAGCTTGTTATTTCACTGGTATGCTACTTCCACATAATACACAGCTTCTCAACACGTCTGTGACTCACTACTGATATCTGCATTGCTTACTGTACGTACTTCCATGTTATACATGACAGCAAGTGACTGCTTGTCATTGTTGCATTTACTTAATTGTGACACATTGCACTTAGGTTACCTGGCACTTGCTCACTGACGCTTTTATATCAGTCAGCAGTTGTAGGTAATATCAGTACACCCTCACTCCCCACTGGACCTTGTTTTCAATTATTACGGAATTCACAATAGTATTCTAGCATGTCCAGAGGTCAGTTGTCAGTTCCTCCCAGTCCAGCTGGTGAGTGTGGTACTCCAGAGACAATGTTAGAACAGCTGCATGTACACAGACAACCCCCTCCTCCTAACAACAAATTCAAAGTCATGTGAGTGATGCAACCATATACCAAACTGGAGGCTAGGCTCTGTCTACTCAATACCACCATAACCAGTCAGGTGGCGAGGGAAACCACACTCACTACACTTCCAGTCTCACATAGACCTACCACGACAGCAGAACTAACACATGATCACACATGAACATACTTGTAGGCTCGGACTACGGGTCTGCCTACGCAGCAGAGACCTCCTAAGCAGACAGTCAGGCAACCACTACCACGGAAACGAACACGTGCAACACATATCACACAAAGCCAATGTGCTGAACACTCACAGCCATTAACAGTAAACAACACACCTCATACACCTGTACTAGGTGCCTCTATCATCAGGCACACTAACATCACGTTCACCAGGCTTAACGAGGTCAGGGTAACGGTGTGCAGCCTGTCGGGCACTATGACCTGCCACATAACACAAACACTCAGGTAACCCCAAGGCAAGTACAGGTATGACTCAGTCAATGTCCATGCTGGTGTGAATGACCTGACACATACCTCCCTGGACTACATGACATGAGACAGTACAGAGCTCTCTGAGCACGTAGCCCAAGACAGTTTGACCCTGACCTTGAGTAGCACCCTACCCTCACCAAGAACAATGCCACAATATCAAGGCACGATGATCCCTTCCATCAATTGACTGACATACTGGTGTCATTCACAGGTGTGCCAATGCCTGCCATCTTGGGGTGGTATGCTTTGCTAGGGACAGCTTGCACCTGTCACCCCTGTCCTATTGGAATTTGGTGGAGCCTCTTGCTACACCCATAGTGCCTGTATTAGGCAAGGCTCATAAGGCAAACCCACATCCATTTGTATCACAAAGGATGAGGAAGTAAGAGTGATGCTACTCAACACCGGAAGTCTAGACCTCAGGATGCACGCACTCAAAACCCTACTTAGCATTCTGGACATCGATATCTGTGCAGTAACATAAACCTGTTTCAGGTTTCACAGGAGCACACCAGTACTACCAAGTTATAGGTGTTACCATTCTTGTCGGCCCCAACACTTGAACAAGGGAGAGGGAGTATCAGTATTCAATGCAGATTCCCACGCCTCCACATTGCTGGCAAAGTACAACATAGGTGTTAGGCCATTGAGTACAGAAGACGTAGTTGGGGACCTGGGGAAGAAACATGGCAGCGGTCTGTCATTTGTCAACCACATGGCCAACGTGGATTGAAAGACATGTTATATAGCCCAGCTAATCATGAGGGATTCACATGTATGGCAGGGGAGGTCATTGTGCCTCTTTACTCATCCATCATCAGGCCTATAATTGTGTACAATGCACCTTTTGGGATGTACCTAACCAGACACCTACAGCAACTGGTACAGGACAACAGTACCTCATCAAGAGGATGCAATGGCTCAAACAGATGTCATATGCTGCCCAGGTAAAGGAAATCCAGCTGGACTCAGTGGCATACTGCCTGTTCAGAGGCAATCTGTGCATGCCATATACAGCCATGTCCTACCCAGTGGTAATGAACATGCTGCACCTCAGGCAATCAGAGTCCCATACAGCCACATGCTCAGGAGACCTGGACCTCAGCACTGACATACATGGACATGCTGGAGGGGCATATTCCTAACCAAGAGGCTCCCTTCACTCTGTAATGAGCTCACACTACAGGTTAGGCAGAGTCCCTCATTGACTCTCTTCCATAGGAATCCGGATGAGTGGATGGAGATCATAGTTGTACCCCAGGTATCACTTCTATGTCACTGTTAGACAGAGGCACAGTATACTAACATCGGACAAGGGCATAGCAGCATAACTTGTAATTGGGTGGTGGAAGACAAACACATTCTACTAGGCTTACCAATGCCCTAGGGCAAATAGCCTAGTATGAGCCTATGAACATGTGTGTACTGCTATAGTACTTCTGCCATATGTTGCATGTGTGTGTGTTGTGGGGGATGCACAGGTAATGGCCAGATATGTATGCACAGGCGACACGTCTGACACACTCTGGGTGTTCATCCCTACATACTGGATGTGTGTTGCCATCCAACCCTGTGATGTGGACACACATTACTCAGCCTGGATATACATATCCGAACAACACCACAAGCACAGTACACTACCTTGCTATGTATGCATGTAATTACACAGTTATTCACTAGTTATGACAGTGATGCTATCCATGGAGCCCATTGGGCCAGTGGAGGCAACAACACACACCGCCGGCCCCTTTGCATATGCTTACCACAGACATCCCACATACTGCATGTACTGTGCACACACATATCTAACCCAGAACAACTGCACACCACTTATTAATCCTGTCCAGTGGACTACAGATACAGGCATATTGTATAACAATAGTAGGAGGCTACTGCAGCACAGTGCAGATTCACATGACGGCAAGGCATCTGTGGTCAGGAGTGTTAAGATGCTTCACATTCACCAAATGCACAGATATTGGCAACATTGTTGCAGACAGTTTAGGTGCAGGTACCCTCCCCCCATTCTCCTACACATGTGGTATTAGTTATCCCAGATGACTGTAACCACCCTATCCTCTCACATGTCCAGGTGAGAGCCACCCTCATCATTGCAGAACACATAGCATGACTGTTACAAAATGGTATCCCTGGATGTGTGCTACATTCACCCCTGGAGGACATAGCACCACATGACAGACTGATATTAATCCCTGGCCATACTACGGGATATGTACCTGAACAGTGCCATACATACACAGTGGTCCCACACCAATGAGGAGTAACCTCTACTGACCCTGGTAACTACTGCATCATATGCACAACTGGCCTTGTGTTCTAAGCTATGGAAGTTTTAAGTATGGGCAACATGTACAGCAATATTACATATGTATATATTTCAGGACTATGTACACACAACCTATCTCATGGACATACCTATAGATAGTGAACTATGATACATTTGGAGGTGTCACAGTAAACACAGTATTAACCTGCTACTTTGCATTACCTGTGTTTGTGGCAGCTGTTGCTGTATCAGTGATGCTGCTTGCTGCTTGCAGTTTTCTGCTGCTGCTGCTGGTTTTGCTGCTGTCAGTCTGTTTATTTTCGTATTTCTGTTTCTCTCTCTCTCTCTCTTTCTCAGGTTTGTGCAATGATTGTATTGCATGTGTGGAGTGTGGGTACTGAATGCTTTTGTAGGTATCTGCATAGGCCCATGTGATGGCCTCTGCACCAATTGTAAGGCAGCATTGGCTAATTGCATACAGCCAGTTGTGTACTGATTGCATGTCTCACTGTGATTTCAGGACCGTGCTATAAAAAGGTATGTGAGATAGGCGTTGCCCTTTCAGATTGTAAGGGCATGGACCATGCTGGTATGCTGTTGGAAAATGTTCTCTGAGTGTGAAGGTTAGTACATCTCTCATGCTTCATGCTGTGTTGTGAATTCAGGTTGCTGGATTTCTCCCACCTGTTCCCTGTAGTGAGTGTGTATGCATACTGACACCCACAACTATATTTATTATGTATTGCTATATATACATATGTGTACATATACATACTGTCATATATGTACATTAGCTGACAATATTGGGTACAAGCTAACAATTTTCAGGGCTGTTTCTGTTAACACACACTAGTATGGGAATCCAGTAATTGGGACAGTGAAGGTCTGTCTGACATGCTTAGGGTAGTACACATACTATATTGCCTTTATCTTCATTCCTACTATTACATGTTCCACTTATTTATCACTATATTCCTGTATGAGAGTCATGTCTTGCTGGTAGGTCATACAGACTAGTGTTACAATGGTCTTGTGGTAGGGCCTACTAGTATGCTTGTATTTTGCTTTCAAATTGAGTACAGGGCCTATCAATCAAAGTGCTGGAGGCACCTTCCAGCAGTTAAGGGGTTAGTAGGTCTCACAGGAGTCAGGCTGTGTTGCAGATTCTAGCTGCTGCATTTATCTTCACTGTCTCCTGTAGTGAGTGTGTATGGATACTGACACCTACGACTATATTTCATATGTATTACTATATATTTATATATATGTATGTGTACATTTACATACCTTCTTATGTGTACATTGCCTTACATTATTATGTACAAGTGAACAATTAGTAGGGCTGTTTCTGTTAACACTGAACTAGTGTGTGAATCCAGTAATTCGGCCATTAAAACTCTACCTGAAATGCATTGGGTAGTATACCTCCTATATTGCCTTTATATTGATTCCTACTATTACATGTTATATTTATTTTAGCACGATGATCTCATGTGGTAGTCATGGCTTAGTGGTAGGTCATACAGACTAATGTTACCAAGGTCCTGGTCTTGAGACTGGCAGTGGGACTTTATTTTTCTTTCCAAACCTTCAAAATGAGTACAGGACCTGTCAATCAAAGTGCTGAAGCCACCTTTAAGCAGTTAAAAGGGTTAGTGGGTCTCAGAGGGGTCAGGCTGTGCTGCAGATTCTGTCCGCTGCATTTATCTTCACTGTCTCCTGTAGTGAGTGTGTATGGATACTGACACCTACGACTATATTTCATATGTATTACTATATATTTATATATATGTATGTGTACATTTACATACCTTCTTATGTGTACATTACCTTACATTATTATGTACAAGCGAACAATTAGTAGGGCTGTTTCTGTTAACACTGAACTAGTGTGGGAATCCAGTAATTTGGCCATTAAAACTCTACCTGAAATGTATTGGGTAGTACACCTCCTATATTGCCTTTATATTGATTCCTACTATTACATGTTATATTTATTTTAGCACTATGTTCTTGTATGGCACTCATGGCTTAGTGGTAGGTCATGTTACCAAGGTCCTGGGTTCGAGACTGGCAGTAGGAATTTATTTTTCTTTCCAGACTTTCAAAATGAGTACAGGACCTGTCAATCATAGTGCCATAAAGGCACTTTTAAGCACTTAAAACCAGGTCTGTGCTCATTTGCGCGGAGCTCACGCATGCGCACTGACGGTGAGCTCCACTAACACAAGCGCACACCCGCGCTATTTTTTTTGAAAGAAAAGAAAAACGGGTGACAGGAAAGTGGTGAAAAAGGGGTCACAAAGAGGGTAAGACAGTAGGGAAACAAGTGTGGGATTTGCAGGAGGGATGTAGGTAAGGCCCATAGATGCCCATGTCTTTAGCAGCAACAGCTGTGCATTTCCATGTATTTTGGTGAGACATTTGAAACCTTCCACCCTTGAGAGAGGTGTCAGGACAACATTAATGTTTGTTGTAGAGCCAATTGTAATTAACAGTTTCAATGTCAAGCGGACATGTGTGCGACATGGACAGCTATGTATGGGGCGTAATTTTTTTGTGGGTACAGAGTGCCCTTTTTTTTTTTTTTTCAGGTGAGAGTGGTATGTCAGGTGAAGGAAGTTGGTATAGCTGGGGAGGTAGGTTGGGTAGGTTAACAGACAAGACAGACAAGACGCATACAGGGGCAGTGTATGACACATGTGGGGGGGTTACACAATTGACGGGGACGGAGGTTGGGATATCCAAGACGCATGAGCCCACAGATGGCAACAGTGGAACTGATATCCCCACCCATAGGCAGTTGCCACTGTTCCTTCACAGCCCAGGACAGGGCTGTGCTGGGGGCTGTGTAGGCGGGGCAATGGGCAGGGCCATTAGCTGTGCCACATGAGCCTCGAGCTGGCGTAGGGGCCCAAGAACGGAGTCTTGGATCTCCCTTCGCACCACAGACCGGACACCTTGGAGGGTGAGTGGACGAACTCCTCCGGCCACGCTTGCAGAGGGGGGATGGGCCCCATCCCCTGCAGCACTTCCACCCGAAGGTGGTACAGGGCCACTGGAGGAGGGTCCAGCCTGGGCACTAGTGCCAGGTGCAGTCGCCAGCTGAGGTGGGAGAGGTGGGTCCGCTGGGACCTGCCTTCCCAAGCATTCTAGGTTTGTGAGTAGTTATGTTAGTTTGGGTTAGTGGCATATTATTCCATTCAGATTAAAACCAAAAAACAGGACTTGCACGAGTGCCCAAATGAAGGTCAAAAACCAAACTCTTTAGATAAGCACAAGCACTTTAATTCCTTAGGAATTAAAGTGCTTGTGCTTATCTAAGGAGTTTGGTTTTTGACCTTCATTTGGGCACTCGTGCAAGTCCTGTTTTTTGGTTTTGGTCTACTTCAGACTTGCACACATCTTTCGTATTAGATTCCATTCAGATTAGTTGTAACAGCATGCATTGGTATTCCCATTAAACAAACACCCAGATATTAACACCATTAAACAAGGTGCATATCAATATCACATGCATTATTTGAACGGAAATACACAATCAAACAACATGTAGGGTTGGTTAATGGCAACAGGCCATCAGATTTGCAGGTATGAACAGGGCACATGCACGAACAGACATGCATATATTTTTGAAACGGACAAATGTCCATGGTTAATGAAATGTTCACATACCAATATTTATTGGGTGTCGTTATATGGAATTATAGGGTTGGGTGGAGATAGAAAGTGATGACACATTCATAAGTTACACATTAATATACATTTGTAATAGGTACACAATTAAGTTGAGGCTGATGTTTCAAAATGATTTTTATTTGACTGTCATGCTACACCTGTTACAAATACATCACTATCCTACTTATTTTTAATTTGATCAGATACATCATCCTGCTACACTTTGATGACAGGACAGGGGACAACTATGGCTGTTTAGTCTGTCAGATAATCATTCATTCTATCTGCAAATTGTTTACTGTTATCACCATATACAGATTTTGGCCTAGACATTCCAGATTCAGACACACTGAGATCAGTTTGGGATGTTAATTTGTACTTCCCACATGCATTTAGTTCTGTGGAAACACACTGGGGCTAATATATTCAGGGGTTATTACTACTTTATTTATTCATACATGACCCTTTCTGTCACTCTCACACATCCTGCAACTTCACAGTTCAGGTTGGTACTTCTAGGCTTTGTTCACATATTAGACCTGTGGTGATTCACTTTCCAACAGCCTCACTTCTGTCATGATTCAGCATTTCAACAGGGGATAAATCACACATGTGACTACCTCAGATTCTGAAGCTGTACTCTGGGGACTACTGCAGGTTATACTACATTTAATTAATGATGGGACATCTGTATTACAGCACTATTTATTTCTATAAATTATTTTTCCAGTCACACTTGCATACTGATGAACTTGTTGCAGCCATACCTGCAAACTTTCAATTCTTGCTTGCACATTAGATTACTTTTAATCAATACACTGCAGTGTTCTGATACATGCTACACTATAATATTTATTTACAAGTACTAGATGGGGTTACTAACCTGCATGGTGCCGCAGCCGCGCCAGCCTACGGTCATGCGTCTCACGGTTCGCAGAGCGGACACCTGCAGCTGTAATACAAAGGAGGTAATATTGGACTACACATCTCCATGGTATCAGCTAGTTGAAATCCTTACATACATGAGTAAAATGTAACTTACTCAGTAGTGGGGCGTTGGGCATATCCCGGGCCTCCTGGATCCATTGGGACAACTGGTCTTGCTTACGCCGCTTCAGGTCCGCATGTTGGTGACGGACCTGCTCACCAGTGTGTGGAATGCCAGTAGCACTGGTCAGATCATGAGCCAACTGGTCCCATGCCTCCGCCTGTACGCTCCCCATGAGACCTGGCCCTGCATGAGTTGGGCCTCGTGATGATGGACAAGGAGCCAGACCATGTATCTGGACTCCTCAATGCCCCAACGCTGTGCTCGAAAGCAACGTCCCTCACCTACTCCACTCATTCTGACTGCAGGTCTGTTCTACAATCGGTTCTGGTGTGTATTCCCGCCTATGGGGCTTATATATGCCGCTTTTCCCACACATTTCTCTGATTGGCCGTTTTGGAATTGTATCTACTTCACTGGAAATGCTTTATCATGCTCCATTCTGGATTTTATCCCATATATATGCTATTTCTGCATTTCTAGGTATTGCTGTCATGGCTTAGTGGTTTAGTACCTTGACTCTAGTGCATGGTAACCTGGGTTCGAATCTAACCACTGATTTTTAATTTTCCTGACAGAAATGAGTTGAGGACCTGTCAATCAAACATGCCATAAGCACTTTTAAGCACTTAAAAGCAGGTCTGCACTCGTTTGCGCAGAGCTAATGCATGCGCACTGCCAGTTAGCTTGTGGGAGCGGCGCGCAAACGGTGTGCGCTAGGATAAACCTTAATTGGCTAGTGACACACATGTTAAGCTAAGCACAGCTAGTTGCAAACAGTTTCAGCCTGTTAAACCGGTGCTTAGCAACGGGCATACAGATTGCAGCTTTTTAAACACTACGCAGCTACGGGCACTGTGTCTCACAGCAGCTTAGCTATCAGTACATTTCTAATTATTTTTATTATTGTATTACTTCAATATATATGCTCCATTTCATTCCATTTTACAAAAGGGTATACTTTTACATTTGGACAATACTGTCGGGGGCTTTTTTAGTGCTTATTTACAAAAAAAAAAGGTTGTTGTGTGGGCTCGAACCCTGCCTGCCTACTCGTAAGCCAGCAACTCTACCGCTAAGCTATTTCTTCTTGGCTTACTTTGCATATTTAGTTCTCATATCCTTTTCCACTGATTGCTAACTGCAGTTGCACTTGTAGCACACCTGCGCACACGAGCGCACACAGTAGCACACATTTAAGGGGGTTAAAAAAAATAAAACAGTTTTTATTTTCATTTTATAGCCTCTGTTCACTTTGTACACTGATGGTCTGTGGGGGAATGTGTTGTGTAGTGTGTTTGTTTACATTTCCATGGCCTCTCTCGTGGCTGTTTACTTTCAGCCATTCTACAGTTACGGGGGCGTGTCCGCATGCAGGGCTTAGCCTACGGACACGCCCCCTACTCTCTTACATGGACTGTGTAAGAGTTACAGTGTGATTCAGCATGCCTCATGCACCTCATGCATATGCATGATGTGCTGACATCACACCGTTTAACTGCAGCCTCCGTATAAGAGTTATAATTCTTACACGGAGGCTTCCTGAATCCGGCCCAATGTTAATTTACCCAGTTTATATTTATTCTAGATTTTAAGTGAGATAAAATAAATAGAAACTGTACCTGATATATTACTGTGATTAATGACTGGAAGATTTCTTGTTAGTTTTTGTGACAATGTTTAAAGTTTTGTGGTACATGTAACATATAAGTTATTTGTCCTTTAGTTTTTTTTCTTCTGTTCAACAGTCTTCCAGTTGTTTACTTCTGCATTTCTTTTTGGTGTACTATTTGTCCAATCCACAGATTCTTCCTGTGTTAAAATGTTGTTTGTAGTGAGATATTTTATTGCTGAATCCACTGTTTCAAATATTTTTATTCCCACTGGAAGGAATATACGAAGTCTTGATGGAAACAAAAGATAGGTCTTCAGTTGTTTCTTTTTCAAGATTTTTATTATTGGCATGAATTCTTTTCTTTTGAGAACCACTTTTGTAGAGTAATCATTGTCAAATCTAATTAAAGCATCATTATATTTACTGGGTGAGTTAGTCCAAGCATTTTTGAGGATGAGTTCCTTGTCTTGTGTGGAGAAAAGTTTAACAATTATTGATCTTGGTTTGTTTTTGATTAAATATGCATTTCCTGAAGTTGACAATGACCTGTGTGCATGTTCTATTCCAAAAGAAAGGGCTTCTGGTAACTTTAATACATTTGGGATCCAGGTACTAAGAAAGTTTATTATATTATCCCCTTCTGCTTTTTCTGGCAAACCATATATTCGGATATTATTTCTTCTCATTCTGTTTTCCATGTCATCTATTTTCTCCAGAAGATTAATATTTTGTTGCAGTAAAAATTCAGTTTGTTGTTCTTCTTGCAGGAGTCTGGAATCAATGTCATTTAAGGACTGTTCAATGACAGAAATTTGACCTTTCTGTTGTGTGAACATTTCCTGAAGTTGTTCAAGTTGTTGAGTACATTTTTCTTTAAAAGAGTCCAATTTATTATCCATCTTATCTATTTTAGTTGTCAACTCCTGAATATTTAAAATAAGTGAATGTAAATCCTCTTTGAATGTTAGGTCCTGAGGTGGATTCCTGAGATGGCTCATTCCGAGTAGCTGATGCTGCTGTTGATTTTCTAGTATTTAATTTGACAGGACTTTTCCAATGAAAGTTGATAAAAATTGTTCTGATGATGTCTCTGGATATTAGAAAGTGGTTAGTAGTGAAAATATATTCCTATTGTTGTTTTTTTCTCAAAATTCCTGTCAGAAATATTATTGAGGAAAGAGAGCTGTGAGAAAGTGCTGTTACCAGGTCGCCATCTTGGCCATGCCCCCAAATACAGTGTTTTTCATGTGTCCTTATTTACATGTTAGAATTGTATATTGTCACATTATTGAGTTTTCTAAAAGGAATTTTGACTTGACTGTTAATGGGAGGGGTAATTTTTAAGGAATGAATCATGTAAAACTCCAATGAGAACATTTTAGTCATTATTTAAGAGTTGGGTGGGTTCACTACCTTGAATCTGATGAAGTTTCCTGTAGGGAGATGAAAGTGCTAGATCCTTGCTTTCTTGCTGCTGTTTGTCATTTTGTGGAATAAACGACTGTTTGTTAAACTGATGGAAGTTTTCTTCTTCTTGAAGCATGGCTGGAATGCCTTTATTGGTGCCTTGTGTTTACTGGAGTTTTGGTTTTACTAGTTATTGACTACTCAAGGAATCCATCTGATTTATTTTATTAATATGCAAAAATACATTTTTTTAATGATTTTAGCATGTTTGTGCTATGTGCCACAGTGCTAAAACATGCTGAATTGAAAAATAAAAACAGCCATGGTAAGAATTTTATAATATTTGTCAGAAATGTATTATAGGATGTTGCTTCAGGTCCATGCAATGGTGCATTGGTGCTGTTGCCTAGGTCATGCAGCTATGAACCATGTAGTTACCAGGCTGTCAGCATGGATATGTATGCAAATGAGGTGAATTTATTGAACTGGTAAAAGGTGCAACCATATCCCCAGATTCATTTTGTGTAGGCTCCTAAACCATGTTGATATTTCCACTTGATGTGGAAGCCAGCAGGCGGCTGTGTCCCATAAGTTTTACGAATTTTGTGATTACCAGTGCAGGTGTTTGCCTTCAGCTGCATTATGCCTTCATATAGCTGAGCATGTTCATGCAAAAAAGACCACCCAGGCCATAGTGATGATGTAGGTAGCAAGTTATTAAAGCTGGGTATATTCATTTATCGATTTTGACTTTTGTATGAGCTATGCTGTGCAGGACGGCCCAGAGCTCCACATCATGCAATAAAGTAAGGCCAGTAAATGATGTTAATTAGAATCTAGGCAGGTGAAATGCATAATAATTAGCCAATCACACATGGTGGACCTTCAGCAGACCTGTATAAAGTATGCATACACCCTACATTCTGATTTTCTCCCAACACTCTGGACCACTGGAGTACAGCCTTGGGAATTTTAACTGAGATAATGCTAGTGACTGCTGCAAGTCTGCTACATCTGTATGTGCTAGATGATGAAGTCAATGCTACTGCTGACAATAGGCCTAGGCTGAGAAGGGAGAAGAGTGTTCATGCTCAGGGTAACCTTCCAGGAGCTACATGAGATGGAGATTGTAAAGAGCTACAGGGTGGACAGGGACATATCACAAGAACTTACTGAGCTCTTTCACCCTCAACTCAAAGCCAGAGCCAACTGAGAGGAACCCATCCCAGTGGAAGCAAAGGTATGTGCAGCCCTTAGGATACCAGCTACAGGTACATTTGAAAGACCAGCTGGGGACAGGATGAGGGTGTCACAGGCATCTGCATCCAGGATGCTCCACCAGTTACCACATGCGAGTGAGCACATATCTTTTCCCCTCTCCCCTGAGGTGAGGGCCAGCAATATACAACAGTTCTACCACGTAGCACACCACTGAGCTACTGGTTGCCATAGGTTGCACCCATGTACACATCAAGGCTCTATCTGGTGAGCAGGGTAGAATCTACATTAACTGGAAGGAGTACCACTCTATCAATTGCCA